>NW_017307115.1:395327-404374 GCF_000935625.1 Nanorana parkeri | reverse complement strand
CAAGGGATAAAGAGATAGGTTAGTGTTGTAAAGCGGGCTAAGGTTGACGACGTCTGAACCGTGTCAGGTGTCGCCCGCACGGAGAAGTATAGTCACGGTTGGGGATGGGGAGGAGGAGAAAATGGGGAAGGCGACCAACACGGACACACCACACACACAAAACAAAAACTAACGGGGTATCAACCCCAAACTGTACCCACCCTGGGGAACTTTCCCGGAGGATGGGAGAACCTAAGTGGGGGTGTAGCTAAACTAAGCAGGGTTCCACTCAACCCCCCAGCTCCAAACCAGGATTAAACAGAGTGGTGTGACACTCACAATAGGTAACTCAGCGTGGTCAGCACCTTTCAAGGTAAACATTAACAGTTATTGTAAGCAAAAGATAGAACATTATGCAACATGCATTTTAGCAATATAAGTAGCCTGTGGAGAATACACAACATAGCCTATGTATCTTGGGGTTTCCTTCCCCCCTCCTCCACCCCCCCAATTTGGCGAGTCCTCACTAAATATCATGGGATAAGTGATGCTGCGACCCAGAGCCTGTTTTTTATACACTTGTGACCCTAGGAGGTTAGGAGTGGACTGCGGGCATAGTGGGTTCTACCGAATGTTTAACATATCAATGTGGTGGATTCTGACAACATACGGATTAGGCCTCTGAGGCCGGAACTCAGTCCGCTTTCGACACTCGGAGTTCCTAATTGATGACCCAATGGGTGCAGTGTTGGGGCTTTATGGGGGGTGAATGCTCGTCCACTGCCGCCGGCCTGGAATACATCCGGTAACTTACCCCCCTGCACAGTTCCCGAGGGTTATGCGGTGAAGTTCAATGAAGCCCGGACCTTGCTCCAATAGAGACTATAGACAGGAATGGCCCCAGATATTAGAAGGCACAAACAGGAACATGGATTCTCTAGGCTGGGGCTATATAGGTCCCTCAAAGTTCGCTGGCAGTCCCCCTGGAGGAAGACCTTCTCCGGCGGCGTTGTTGTGGTGGCCTCTGAGGCATGGCGTAGGATGCTTGATGCCCGCTCTGCCTGGCGTTTCCTCTCGGCAGGTGTTGCAACCAGTCAGGGACCGGGAAAGGCTCCATCTCCAGGAATTCAAACATGGCGGGCAGATCTGCCCTTTGTCGCAGGGCAAAGGTTTGGGCATTCTTGCGCACGAGTAGATGGAAGGGAAACCCCCAGCGATAGACAATACCTGCCTCCCTCAATCTGGTCAGGAGCGGCCTCAGGATAATTCTCTGTTGGAGGGTCGCCCTGGAGAGGTCCGGCAGGATCTTCACGGATGCCCCATCGAAGTCCAGAGGTCTATGTGACCAAGTTTTGCGCAGGATTTCTTCCTTGATCGGGAACTTCTGTAGACGGCATACAATGTCACGGGGACGTTCCGGGTCTTCGGAACGCGGGCCCAGCACCCTATGAGCCCGGTCTATGTCGATCACCGTATTAGGTGGGTTACCCAATAGGGAGTTGAAAATAGCTACCACTGTGTCGTGTACATTTTCTGGGCCCGTTGCCTCTGGGATACCCCGAAGTCTCAGATTGTTTAGACGATTTCTATCTTCCAGGTCTTCAATATGGAGGTGCATGTCAGACAGCATGGCGGATTGGATGTCTCTAGCCTCCTCCAATTCCCGCAGTCTGATTGAGATGGCTGCTGTGGCTGTCTCCCCTCCCTCTACCCTAGCAGTCAGCAGGATGATGTCTTGTTTAGCCCCCTGGATCTCTCTCCTGTGGTTCTTCTCCAGTTGCGTGCTGCCTTTGCGAGCAGTGTGTCACGTCGCGGGATGCGACGTCTGGCCGGTTGTTACACACGAGCCGATTGGCTGAAGGTGCAGTCAATCATCTGACTGCACTCAGCTCACACACTGCACGCGAAGCTCCGTGCCGGAGAGCTTTGCTTCGCTCTGCACTGCTTCGCGTGCAGTGTGTCACGGCCTTTTGTGGGCAGCAGACGGATAAAGGCCCCTATATCCAGAGCATCGGGACACTGTGGCAGGGCTGGGTTCCCACTCTGCGGGTAAGAGCCCATCTCGCCCCTATGGATGTCTTGCGGGGCGTTATTTAGTGGCTCAATCTCAGGAGAGGGGGGTGGGGAGGTCTGGGATGTGGATGGCGATCGGCGTGTGTCCGACCCCAGCCGCGCGCCACTACTCGAGGCAGCGGCTTTTTTGAGGCCTACTTCCGTGCTCGTCTGTGCCACGTGTGAGAAAAACGCCTGCAGTTTGCCCGGCGCTTGCGGTCTGGGTGTCTCAGTCATCTTCTTCTGGTGGGTTTTTCTCATCTTTGTGGCTCGTTTGGTGCTTTAAATCTTCCTGGCTATGGAGCGGTGAGGGAGAGCCGGAGAAGAAGCGTTCTCACTCCGCCATAGCTAGGACACGCCCCCACATATCTAATTTTTAACAATTATATTAATATGTAATTTCTTTTGTTTTAATGGGCTCGCCAATTTAGGCTCTTTTAGTAATTTTACCCATTTTATCTAGCACAGTCTTTTACATTTTGAAAGCATGAATCCAGATCTACTAAAGTTTTCATATAATGCAATATTTTATATTTTGGTTAACAGAAGTTTTGGGCATTTTCAAAACCCCAAACATTGCTTTAGTAATATGTATCGTTATCTAATAAAAATAATTATTTAAACATGTAGATATTTTCAACAATTGTATATTCACAAATTGGCGGGTTTAGGGAGGGCACATTGCGGAATCTGGCTTTGAGGCAGCAGGGAGAGTAAATCCAGCCCTGATGGCACACATGTGATCCTCAATCAAAAGGTTTCTGGTGGCTCTATCTCTGCATAATACACGTAATCATGTAATTCCTCCAGGAATCATAATTGGGTGGGGATGGACCTCAAGTACAACCATGAATGTTTAATATTTTTAGGGTTAGGGGTGAGTAAATTTTCCAGTTTCTGAACTGTAAATTTTCCTACTGAAAAAAAAAAGACTTTCTCAATTTAATCCTAAAAAATGTATATAAATCCAAAATATATTGCTACAATGCTTGGGATGTCTTGCTGTATACAATTTTGTTAAACAAGTAGTTTTTTGCAAATTTTCTTATCTAGAGATCCTGCCAGTGACAGACTTCCTTGCAGGCTGACAATGCTAAGCCATTGCCTTTCAATCAGCGGCAGCATTGTCAGCCTGTCGTGCTCTCCTTCAGTTGGCTGTTGGGCTGCCTATCAGGTTTATCCATCTAAAAATCTAATTGTCCTTTGAATGATTTTGATTGTTCTGTTTATTTCATTTGTTATTTTTATTTTTTTGTAAAGAAACACACTTTTTAAATAAAGGCTTTACATCATATGCTTCACTTTTTTTTTGTATTGAAAACATACATTTAGCATCATATTAAACTGAACAAACCACAAAATACAATGGTTACTTTAGCTTTAGGAACACCAGCTAAAAAGTTCTCTAATTACCTATATTTGACTGTATCTGTCATTGGGGAAAAAAAATATTGTTTAACTTTTTTTCTATTTAAAATATATTGAAAGTTAAATAATTCTTGGAAGATTGTACTACTTAAACTGACACTTAACTCAGGAGTTAAATCTTAAAAATGCATTTAAGTACACTAACTATTAACAACAATGTATCTTATTTGTGTATCACTCGGCTGTAGATCCTCCAATCATCTCTGAGTTGGTGCTGACACTGTCCTTCCTTCTGGAGGGGGGCTACGTCTGTTCCCCATGGTCCCAGTGTGTGTTGCAAAGTAGTCACCGCTCCAAGCTCGCTCCCGGGATGGACTACAATCTCATGTTTAGTTTATTAATTTGTATTGCGATTGTAGTCCATCCCGGGAGTGATCTTGGAGCCGTGGCTACAACACACACAAGGACTATGGGGAACAAAAGCAATCACCGCTCCAAGCTCGCTCGCGTGGTGGACTACAATCTCAATACAAAATGAGTGAACTAAACGTGAGATTGTAGTCCAATAGAAAATCTAACTAAATTATATTCTTATTAACCCTATTATGCATTATTTAATTCCATTCTCCCCTCTCCCTTTAGCTGTGATTTTTGTGCTTACCACATCTATCAATAAGCCCTGGCCTCCCATGACTCTGTTGCTGGTTCACCAGTTTTCCTTCCTTGGACCACTTTTGGTCGGTCCTGACCACTGCAGACCGGGAACATCCCACAAGAGCTGCAGTTTTGGAGTTTCTCTGACCCAGTCATCCAGACATCACAGTTTGGTCCTTGTCAAAGTCCCTCAAATCCTCACATTTGTCCATTATTTGTGCTTTCAACACATCACTCTAGAAACGTCAGTTAAACTGACTGTAGTAAGAAAATCTTCTCTGTCTAAATACCTAAAAAAAATGACCACACAAAGAACGATGCACTAGCCAACATATTGTTTTCTGGTGGAGAAAACTTGTTGCGGAAATCCTAGAAAGATTTAATTTAAAGCAGATGATTCTGCTTCATGTTGTTTTGTAATACAACATCAAAATTAGGTAGAATCAACCTTTTTACTGGAAACAGAAATAGTTATTACAATAAAAATATAACAAATAACATAAAAGATAACAGTTTAGGTAATATATTTGAATGAGCTAAATATCATTCTTGGTTTATTTTTTGCCAATTAAAAGTCCTCAGGAATGCCGCATGAAGATCTTTGTTTCTCAGGCTGTAGATCAGAGGATTCAGCAAGGGGTCTATGAGGGCAGATGTGACTGAAAGCAATTTGTTTATAATAAGAATATTACTAGAGGTGGGAACCATATAAATAACAATTAATGAGACATAGAAGATGAAGACCACAGCAAGGTGTGATGTGCAGGTTGAAAAAGCTTTTAGCTTCCCAGTTATGTTACCCATTTTGTGAATGGTAATGAAAATACGGACATATGGAAGCAATGTACAAACAAAGGCTCCTAATCCATAACCACCACCTACTATGCGTTCAACCAACATGTTTATGAAGGGGTCTATGCATGTGATCTGGAACAGGTTTGGAAGGTCACAAAAGAAGTTGTAAATGATATTAGGACCACAAAAGGACAACCTGAGCAAAAGGAGGGTATGGATTAAAGAGTAAAGACAGCTAATCACAAAAACTGCAGCAGCCATATGAGCAGAGACTCTCCAAGACATCATTTGTGTGTAATGTAGGGGGTGACAGATGGCAACGTAACGGTCATAGGACATAGCCGAGAGTAAGAGGAGCTCTGAGCTGACAAAGAAGAGAAAGAAAAATACTTGGGCTATGCAGGCAGAGATGGATATTGATCCGCTTTTGGTGACCAAGTCAAAGAGCATCTTTGGTGCCGCGACTGACAAGAAAGACACATCTATGAGAGCTAAGTTGGCAAGAAAAAAATACATTGGGTTGTGCAGATGATAGTCATAAAAGACCAAGACAACAATAAGGAGGTTTACAGTCACAGTGATTAAATAGATTAGAAGAAAGAGGACAAAAAGTCCATTCATGGTTGGTGGATGGTTTGTTAGACCCACAAGAATAAGAGCAGTAATCTTGGTGAGGTTCTTCATGTTATTCATAATACAAAGCCTCTGCCAATGTATTATACAAAGAATAAAAACAAAAAATAGTCTTAGTAAAAATTAAATGAAAAATGTGCGGAGCGTATCCACATAATTCCTCAGGAAATGGTCTTCAGCTCCTGAAATGTACAGATATATAATCCTAACAGACCCAAAGGGCATTCTCCTCTGCTGGAAGAACACAAGCCCAGAAGCCCTTAACAATGGTCTTGGGACCTTTAGTTACAAAAAAAAACACACACACATGCCCCTTGAGAGCCACTTATTTTGAATGAAACAAATTTACAGTCTTTTACATTTTGAAAATATGAATACAGATCTACTGACAATAAGTTTTCATATATTATCATGTTTTATATTTTGGCTAAAATAATTTTTTGGCAGTTATAAAAACTAAAACATTGCTTTGTTTTTTATCTCATTATTTACTAAAAATTATTAATATAAACACTTAAACATTTTTTTTAACAATGATATATGTAATTTCTTTTGTTTTTAGGGGCCGGCCAGTTTAGGCTCTTTTAGTAATTTTAGCCATTTTATCTTGCACAGTCTTTCTACATTTTGAATTCATGAATCCAGATCTACTGAAGTTTTCATATAATGTAACATTTTGTATTTTGGTAAACAGAAGTTTGGGGCATTTTCAAAACCCCAAAACATTGCTTCAGTAAATATATATCGTTATCTGATAAAAGTTATTATTCAAACATATAGATATTTTCAACAATTGCATATTCAAAGAATTGACTTTCTTTTAAAAGACGTCACTTATGTCACTTTGTCACTTGAGAGCCACTTATCTGACATTACACAGTTTTACAGTCTTCTACGTTTTCTAATTTCTTTTTCTAGATTTCCTAAATTTAGGTTTTCTTACTTTGCCGTCTTTTTTATTTCTTGTAAAATGTATGTTTTGGACCAGGGGCGTAACTAGAAATCACAGGGCCCCATAGCAAAATTTTGTATAGGGCCCTGTGATTTCTAGTTACGCCCACCTGATAACCCAAACAGCCCACCTAAGGGTGACCCTGCAGAGCCCACCATAGACTCTCTATGGTAGGCTCTGCAGGGTCTCAGGCGGGCGTTCAAGCCCTCTTACCTGTCATCCCTGATCCTCTGTCCGCCTCCTTCTCCTCCACGATCGACTCCACTGGGCCCCGCCTCCTCGATCACCAGGCCCCGCCCCCTCGATCAACGGGCCCGCCCCCTCGATCGCCGGGCCCCGCCTCCTCGATCACTGCCGATGACGGGCCCAGCTACCTCCTGCGAAGCTGCTGGTTGTCACCAACTCAGTAGCGGCTGTGAGAAGGATCGGAGCGTTCCTCCTCACAGCCGCCAGTGACAGCCGGCAGCCTGGCTGTCTGAGCAAGATGCCATAGCGACCCAGGCGGCCCGCATGGCATCAGGGAGATGTCCTGGCCGGGTCCCATAGCGGCCGCCTGGGTCGCTATGGTGATTGTTACGCCACTGTTTTGGACAGATGGCGCCCATTTAAAAAGCAATACACACTTTTTTTTTTTTAACCTCGGCTAATTAGATATATATTTATTTAATAATTTTATATAAACCTCTACACATTTTTGTATTTGTAATTCTATATACACAGGGACAAGCTAGTAAACCCTTTAAAAAGCGGCTCTGCCTTACTTCTAATTGTAAAAAGCTAAAAGCGAATTGTGATTCTAATTTATTAAACAATCTGAAATTGTTTGTAAGTAGAAAAAAAATGTCCCCAAAGATAACTGCCGTTATTGAAACTAAAGATACCCAGTCTGTGACCAATGTAGGGCCTGTATCTGCAGGCTTTGAGCTTGTGTCAATGGAATCAGTTTGGGTTGCTTCTGAGATCATTCAGAATTTTGTGACGGGTGCATTTGACCTGCAGCTGACCTGCATTTGACTTGCTTCAAGAATCCCTATAGACCAGTGCCTTGCCTTCTGTCCTGGATGAGGCATCCCCCAGCCCGCTGAAGCTTCGCCCTGTCCAGTCGAAACTCCGCCCGTCATGCCAAAACTCTACCCCCCCATCCTGCCAAAGCCCCACCCCCAGCTCGGTAACCAAGCTGTGTGGGGAGGAGGAAGGTAGGAGACAGAGAGGAGCCTCACTTGCTCATCACTGGGGAGGCATGGAGATCGATGTCCTCACTGTTTTTTCTTCTTCTATTTTTTGATTGGACAGCTTGGACAAATGGTGCTTTGGCATCCACAGAGCTCATGCCTCTAACAAAGAGTAGAGGCTGTGACAGCTCTTGCCTCACCAAGTTAGGTTACACAAGCAGTGGGGAAGCCCGCTGCTGTGTAACCTAACTACCTGTCAAAAGCCGGATGCAGCGCCGCCTGTAATTAACAGTCAGTGCTCCGTCCATGACAGGTTACACAGCGTGGAGGATTTCCCTGCTCTGTAACCTGTAACAAGCCGATCTGAATGGAAAAAAAGCTGTCAGCTTCAGACTTGAAGCTGACACCTTTTTTCTTCATAATACTAGGTGAGGCTCCACCCCATCTGCTTTGCCTGACCGCACGTCCCTGCTATAGACTTGTATGTGAATGCAAAACCCGTCTGATGTGAACAAAAACCTGTCCACACCAGCTCTATGGCACACATGTGATCCTCAATCAAAAGGTTTCTGGTGGCGCTATCTCTGCATAATACAAGTAATCATGCAATTCCTCCAGGAATCAAAATTGGGTGGGGATGGACCTCAAGTACAACCATGAATGTTTAATATTTTTAGGGTTAGGAGTTAGTGAATTTTTCCTGAACTGTAAATTTTCCTGCTGAAACCCCTCAACTTTCTCAATTCAATCCTAAAAAATGTATATAAACCCAAAATATATTTCTACAATACTTGTGATCCTGGCTCCTCACTGTATACAGTTTTGGTAAACAAGAAGTTTTTTGTGAAGTTCTTGCAAATGTTCTTATCTAGAGATCCTGACAGAGACAGCACTTCCTTGCAGGCTGACAACGCTAAGCCATTGCCTTGCAATCAGCGGCAGCACTGTAAGCCTGTCGCGCTCTCCTTCAGTTGGCTGTTGGGCTCCCTATCGGGTTTATCCATCTAAAAGTCTAATTTTATTTGTCCTTTTATTGATTTTTATTGTTCTTCTTATTTAATTTGGTGTTTTTAATTTTTTTTAAAACACACTTTTTTTCAAAAATAAAGGCTTTACATCATATGCTTCTCTTTTTTTTTTTTTGGACTGAAAACATACATTTATCATTATATTAAACTGAACAAACCACAAAATACAATTATTACTTTATGGTTTTAGGAACACCAGCTAAAACGTTATCTAATTATTATTAGGGACCGTGGGGAATAAAAGTAGTCAACGCTCCAAGCTCACTCCCGTGGTGGACTACAATCGCAATACAAATTAGTGAACTAAACGTGAGCATGTAGTCCAATAAAAAAATCTAAATAAATTATATTCTTATTAACCCCTTAAGAACCCCTTAGTTAACCCTGATATGCATTATTTAATTCCATCCCCCC
>NW_017307115.1:383012-395093 GCF_000935625.1 Nanorana parkeri | reverse complement strand
CGAATTATATCCGAAATACGAAATTCCGTTAACGAATTTCGGATGCGAATTTCTTTGAAACAGAAACGAATATTACCCCTGTAAATGAGGTTGAACAACATGACAAGATTTTTTTTAAAATCCGAAATAAGGATTTGCATTACAATACACAGGCAGGAAATACGAAATTCCGTTGACGTATTTTCGTTCCGTTACGAACATTCGTTATATTGAAGTTAAAAAGCAAAGTACATTTATATTGGAGTTGATGGTAGTTTTTTTTATCTGAAATACGAAATTCGGATATGGAATCCGTTAACGGAATTCGTATTTCGGATAAAAACCAACTACCACATCGACTCCAATATTAACAAAGGTATTTTTGCTTTTTAACTTCATCATAACGAATGTTCGTAAAGTTACGAAAATGTGCAGAAACTAACGAAAATTCGTATTTCGTACGAATCCGAATTGAGTTTCGGATACGAATTACGAAATACGAAATAACGGATATTCAGAAACGGAACGAAACGGAACAATTTTTTTTACGGCGCACAAGTCTAGTGCTTACCACATCCATCAATAAGCCTTGGCCACCCATGACCCAGTTCCTGGTTCACCAGTTTCCTTCCTTAGACCACTTTTGGTCGGTCCTGACCACTGCAGACCAGACGTCTAGAATCACAATTTACTCCTTGTCAAAGTCCCTCAAATCCTCACACTTGTCCATTATTTCTGCTTCCAACACATCAACTTCAGGGACATAATGTTCACTTGTTGCCGAATATATCCCCCCCTTCCAGGTGTCATTGTAATATCCCCCCCACTTCCAGGTGTCATTGTAATATACCCCCCACTTCCAGGTGCCATTGAAATATATCCCCCCCACTTCCAGGTTGTCATTGTAATATATCCCCCACTTCCAGGTGTCATTGTAATATATCCCCCCCACTACCAGGTGTCATTGTAATATATCCCCCCACTTCCAGGTGTCATTGTAATATATCCCCCCCACTTCCAGGTGTCATTGTAATATATCCCCCCCACTTCGAGGTGTCATTGTAATATATCCCCCCACTTTTAGGTGCCATTGTAGTAAAAATGTAGAATTTCTTACCATAGTCAGTAGTGTCTGCTTATAGCATTGATAAATTGAAGAAACTTTTAGATGAGCTTCTTGAGACATTAAATATACAAGGATATGGAAACTACTAGAGCTAAGTATTTGCAAACACGCACACACTCATTTATATATGTTGAACTCAATGGACCTGTTTCTTTATTCAACCTTACCCTCTATGTTACCATGTATAGAATAAAAAGCTACTAAAACTGGTTAAAATAGAAAAAAAGGCAATTTATTCATTTTTTACATCTTTTTTCTCTATAGTTTCCATATAAAATCACAATTACAAAATAAGGAAAACAAAAAAAGTCAAATGAAAGCCTACAAAAACATTGTACGTATTACTTTGATACCTTAAATAATAACAAAGTTATTGCAGAATAATGGTGGAGATGTAAAAGTTTCTCTGGTCCATAAGGTGCGCACAGGTATGAGAACTTGAGGGGTTAACAACTCTTTCTTGGACTCTATGATAATTGGTGTGGTGCCTCTATTACATCTTTTACATTAGGTTTTTATCCATGTCAGTTTCCCCATTGGGGAGATCCACCCTCTCTATTTGTCCACATGACCATTGGCTCTGGGTCCTAGAGCCAGTGGTCATCTGGACATTAAGAGAGGGTGGATCGTGGACCCTGGAGTCTAGGACATACGGGGGTCCATAAATAACCATTTCCTATGCTCTTTCGCTCCATCCAGCGGCCATTATGCAGTATAACATCACAATAAATTTGTCATGAAAAGAGAACATATTAAGAATGTTTGTTTTTTACATTCAAAATGAATGTGCACAGATATTCACAGGATGAAAAGTGAAGGGAAACCCACAAATATAGTAGTTAGTGGAACAGGAAAAGTGGGGCTATCTTCATACGGGGACACATGTCAGAGGTGGCCTCTCTCCTCACTTTCTACGATATAGATCACATGTGTCAAACTCAAGGCCCAGGGGCCGAATCCGTCCCCCCAGGCCACTTCCTAGACTTCTACATTCAGATCAAGGCATTAAGTTATTACTAAAACCAGTGATAATCGAATGCAGAGGCAATTATGATAAAGATTAGATACATTTATATAGTCTTACAGGTACCTTTGAGGGCAACCATAATGTTGATGCGGCCCACGATTACATTGAGTTTGACACCACTGATATAGATGGTAATAAATATCTATGAACCTTTTTAAACTCTTCACCACTTTTCCCAAAGATAAATAAAACTTGTGGCAGATGTTCTTATATCACGAAAGGATCTTTTGAGTGCCGCCTTAAGATCTCTGCTCCTCAGGCTGTATATCAATGGATTAAGCAAGGGGTTAATGAGGGCATATATGACTGAGAACAGTTTGTTCATACTAAACATATTGCTGGAGGTGGGAACAAAGTAAATAAATATTAAGGAGCCATAGAAGATGAAGACCACCGTGAGGTGTGAGGTGCAGGTGGAGAAAGCTTTGAGTTTACCAGTTTTGCTGCGAATTCGGAGAATGGTATTGAAGATACGTACATATGGAAGAAATGTGCAAAGAAAGGCTCCTAATGTGACAATGCCACCCAATGCGAACACAAGCACAATGTTTATGGTGGGGTCTGAACATGAAATCTGGAACAAGTGCGGAAGGTCACAGAAGAAGTTGTGGATGGAAATTGGGCCACAGAAGGACAACCTGAGCAGACATAGAGTATGAACCAAGGCATAAATAAATGAGAAGACCCAAATGAAACAAGCCAAATGGCTGCACAAACTCCAGGACATGATCTGCATGTAATGTAAAGGTTGGCAGATGGCAACGTATCGGTCGTAGGACATAGCCGAGAGCAAGAGTAGCTCTGAGCAAGCAAAGTAGAGGAAGAAGAAAACTTGGGCTCTACACGCAGGAATGGTTATAGATCGGCTTTTGGCGACCAGGTCAAAGAGCATCCTTGGTGCTGTCACCGATGAATAAGACATGTCCAGGACGGACAAATTGCTGAGGAAAAAATACATTGGGTTGTGCAGATGATGGTCGATGAGAACCAAGAAAAATATAAAGAGGTTTATGATGACAGTCATCAGATAGATCCAAAGGAAAAGCAGAAAAAGTCCACGCATGGTCGGTGGATGGTCTGATAGACCCACAAGAGTGAGAGAGGAAATCATGGTAACATTCTTCATGTTGTCCAGTTTTTATTCTGTGTGTAAACAATAATACAAGATGGACAATATGAGGAATTATTAGAAGGAAAACATATAAGATTTGCCCGCACATGTCGAAGTGGAAATTTTTCTGCAGCTACTGAAATGTGCAGATATAAAACCTTAACAGTCCCAGAAGGCCGTATCCTCTGATGGAAAAACACAAAGCTGGAAGTCTTAGGAAATGTCTTAGGGCCAATTATTTCAAACACATTTGTCACTTCAGAGCTATTTATACATTTGTAGATAATAACATTTAAATAAAAATGTATAAAACTTTACCCAAACTACATTTTACATCTTTGCCACTTTTTGCCAGTTTAATTTCCAGGTTAATCCCCGGACTATAGGGTGTGGATGAGGATCTAAAATCACATTTCAAGCAAACTGCGGTATACTGAGCTTAGGGTAACGGTAGGACGCTAGTTTGTGTCCTCCCGTTACCCTAAGGAGAACTATGGGGAAAAACACTGACCCCATAGTTCTCCTTTAAAACAATGTATTTTTTTAACATGTTGCTATTTAATGAAAGCAAATAATTAGGAAGAAACAGTGCAGGACAAAGCAATAGGTTCACATTGATGATGACCCTGCTAGCAGCTCACGGTGGCCCTGTTGCCTCCTTGCATAGATTGAAACATGTGCAGCCTGGAATAAAAAGGGCACAGGGCCGGATTTACTCTCTCTGCTGCCACAAGGCCAGGTTCCTCAATGCGTCCCCCCACCCGCCCACCCCATTCTCAACGTGCCCCCGTGCACCCCTCCCCACCCCCCCATGGAGAATGGCAGACCTGTAGGCTGCATACAAGTGATCTTGGTGACATCGCCAGGATCACTTGTATAAAACAAGTGGCAGCCTCTCCGCTGTACATTTAGCTCTGCTTGCTCAAAGCCCGGCTAAATGTAGAAAACAACTACCCGCCCGGCACCCGGAACTGCATGTCCCGGGCGTTGGGAGATAGGAATTCCACAACCCTGCTGCCCTGTACTCCCTGCTGCCCCGAGGCCAGGCCTTGGTTGGCCTTGTGGGAAATCCGGCCCTGCCTGTGTGGTGGGTGGTGAGTCAAATCCTTGTTTTCTTCTAGAGATGACCAAAAATAATTATCTACACCACAGCGCTCAGCATGAGAAGTTCTTCCACATCAATGTGAAGGGAAAGGGCTGCCGTCCTCAAGGCCACCGGGAAGTATCCTCAAATACCATGCAAAACAAAAAACAAACAGCGCCCTCTCCTAGTGTAAAAACGTTTACTTTATATAGAGTAAAACATTTTTTCATAAAAACTACTCACATAGAGATAAATTGGGATGAGCAATAAGATAGCAGGCAGATCCTAGAGATGACCGACTACCAGACACATTTCGGGGAGCTTCTCCCTTCCTCAGAGCTAAGGGCGAGGGAGAAGCTCCCCCCGAAATGCATCAGCTAGTCAGTCGTCTCTAGGATCTGCCTGCTATCTTATTGCTCATCCCAATTTATGTCTATGTGACAGTGACGTGTGGTACCTCTTGCTCGGGGTGAGGCATTCCTCAGCCCCGCCCCCGGCGACTGAAGACCGCCCCTGCCAACCAAAGCTCCAACTCCTGGCGGCCGAAGCCCCACCCCCACCAGACGAAGCCCCAACCTGTCCCCAAGCTAGTGTAAAGGAGGAAGGGAGGAGGCAGGGAGGAGCCTCCCTGTCCCTCACTTGCTCCTAACTGCTGAGGCTCCATGACAGGTTACACAGAGGGGAGGATTTCCCTGCTGTGTAACCTGTTAGATGCCGATCTGAATGGAGAAAAAGCTGTCAGCTTCAGACATGAAGCTGACAGCTTTTTCCTCCATAATTCTAGGTGAGGCTCTGCCTCCCCTGACTGCACGTCTCTGCTATGTGAGTAGTTTTTATGAAAAAAATGTTTTACTCTATATAAAATAAACGTTTTTACACTAGGAGAGGGCGGTGTTTGTTTTTTGCTTCTTCTAGAGATACTGCCGCCATTGCCAATATCTGACACACCCAGAAGTGTCAGAGAGCAGCGGTGATATATGATATGGAAAATCCCCAGGCACCCCTGTCTAAAATGTAAGGGGGACCCCATCCAAAAACACACAAAGAAGTGGGATTCTACCTTCAAATTAAGAGCCCCCCGTTCACATCAGAATCCTCCCCTTCACATCAGGGCCCCCCCTATCATATTGGTACTCCCCCTTTTACATCAGAGTTCCCTTCATATTAGAGTTCTCTACCATCAAAAAATGTTGAGGCGCCCCTGAAGAAGCTGGAAGGCTGCTTCAGAGCAAAATGCATCTTTGACTTGCCATTTGATGGACTAGAAAATATTAATCTTATTTTTCTGACTGCCCAAGTTTCCGTTTACTCGACAACAACTTTAAATTCACAATGATGCTTGTTGGTTGCTGATTCACCCACTGCTGTCCCAGGGGGGCACGGGAACAGCTTTGAGCCCCAATTGACCCCATTTTTTAAAACAAGTTACTACAAGTCCTGCTTGGAAGGGGGTCAGTTGAGACCAGACATTTTCCATTTACATTAATGACTGATGTTGCCACACCGTTGCTCTCTGATACTATGTATGGCAAACATGACATTATTTCTGGATCTAGAAAATAAAAAGCAGAGCACAGGGAATTGCATAGAATGAGGGGGAATGAGGGGGATTTATCAAATCTGGAGCAGGCAGTATCTAGAGCAGATGTACATGGCAACCAATCAAAGCTTTAATCAACAATCTAAATGATTACTGTGGGAAACTGCTCCAGATTCCGTCTGCTCCAGTTTTGATAAATATAACTTTATTAATTAAGAAGTAAGAATAGGAATGCAGTTACAAAACTTTAACAAACAACTAACCTATCACAAATCTGTAAGGGGTAGCCCCTGTTGCTGGGAAATATTAGCAGTGATCTGCCCTCTTAGACTGCCATGAAGGGAGCCAAACAAAATCTCCCCTTTGAGGCTTGCGGACCAAAAGAACTAGTGTGCTAAGTGCCAGCTTCCAAATGGTGCCCGATACTCTCTCTGCTCTCCTCTCTACTTAGCTGCTCCTGTCCCTGTTGCTCCCTTCTCTTCCATTCCTTACTTCCCTGCTCCTCTCTTCCATTCCTTCCCTTGGTGCTGCTCTCCTTCCATTTTTCTACTCCCTGCTCCTTCCCTCTTTAACATTCCTCCCCTTCCCGATCCTTTCCTTGTTTCCAGTCCTCCCCTTACTGCTCTTCTCCATTCTATCATTCCTCTCCTCCCATTTCTCCCATTCCCGATCTTCCTGCTCCTCTCTCCCATTTCTCACCTCCTTGTTGCTCTCCTCCCTTAGATTCCTCTCCTTCCTACTCCTCTCCTCTCTTCCACTCTTCCCATTCCTGATCCACTGCTCTATTCTAGCTCTTCCATTCCTCCCCTCTTTCCTCCTCTCCTCACTTTCATTCCTCTACTCCCTGTTCCTCTCTTTCACTCCTCCGCTTCCTACTCCTCTTTTCCATTCTCCCTTTCCTGCTTCTTTCCTCTTTTTATTCCTCTCTTCCATGTTCCTTTCCTCTCTTCCATTTCTCCCCTCCCTGATCTTTTCATATCTTGCATTCCCCCTTTATCTGTTCCTCTCCTCTCTTCCATTCCTCCACTTTCTGCTCCTCTCCTCCCTTCCATTCCTCCACTTTCTGCTCCTCTCCTCCATCCTTCTCCATTTTTTCTCTTCTTCTCCCTTTCTATCTCTCTTCCCCCACTACCTGCCTTTCCCCCTACTACTCATTTTCTTCATGTATTCTCTTCTCTTGTACCCCTCTTCCTTTCCTCTCCACTTTCCTTCCCTCCATCTCTTGACCCTCCTCTTCTCCTCCCTTCCTTTTTCCTTTCCTCCCCCTCTGCTCATCTTTCCTCTCCTCTCCTCCCTTCTACTTCAGAGACAACTCCACTGTTAGTGTTGCCCATTAAATGTTCCCCTGAAATTCTCAGTTGAGGTGACCTACCTCAATACCTACCTTTAGCTTTACTCTGGGGCACTGCACAGACTTTCTAGAAACAAAGTCCTAGCTGCATCCATCTCCTACAATGTGCTGCTTGTCCCATTCATTCCTGTAGCTAGGTCCTTACTCTTGTGCATGATAGGAACGAATGCAGCCAGGATCGCTCACATGCTGTAGGAGGTAAACGAAGCCAGGACGTCTCTGCAGCAGAGAGCAATGAAGATTTTGGGGGCAGAACTGAAAGCACAAAGTTATGTAAGTTGCTTCAACTGAGGGTGTTGGGGGAGCCATTAGAAGACAACTTTACTAAAAGGTCAGTTGATGGTTAAACCATTCCTAGTAAATGTTAAAAGTAATACTTGAGGTTCTTATTCAGTCTTCAGAGCATCATTTCCATGTCATTTAAAGGGTGGCAAATGGCAAGCAGGGTGTGATGTGGCATAGACTAGGGCAAGAACAGCTCTGAGACTTTGAAGGTCACCCATACAAGTAGCTCCTCAATTCTTAGTGATGACGAACATGCCAGGGGCAGTAACTAATGGAAAGTATATATTGTGGCAGTGGTGGCAATGCCTTGGAAGATGCTGGCGACACAGACGCCCAGGACTCTCAGCCAGAGGGGCTGAGAGGTTCCAGAATATTAATAGATGTGCAGGGAAGAAAGCCGGCCTTTCAGTTTCTTCTGGTTTTTCCTGGATTGTAACTGGGATCTGGATCTCTGGAGATTTCTTAGAGTTCTGGGTGGGATGAAATCTCCAGTCCTGGGGGTCAGGTTTTGCCGGTGATCAGGTGGCTGAGAGCAGCATCATTAAGAGCCCAGACCAGAGCTCAAGGGAGGAGTTGGTGTGGTGTGTGCTGGAGGCACGTGAGGGCTCCTGCTGGGAAGAGGGACAGGTTGTGTTCAGGAGGACTCCACCCAGAAGTCAGAGGGGAGCCAGGAGGCTGTGTGTGCTGGAGGCACAGGGAAGACAGCCGAGGAGGCTTAAAGAGCCAGTAACACATAGACATGTGCACTGGCAAAAAATGTGTTTAGTTTAGTTTAGTTTAGTTTTAATTCGGATTTTGTGTTATTTAGTTTTTCAGATTCGGGTGTGAAAGTCAATTCGGATTCGGACGAAATTCGTTAGCGGTAGTTCGTTTCGTTCATTCGTTCGTTCGTTGCAGCAAAGTGACATTTGAGGGGGACATTTTTTTTTCTTCTCCTTCTCTAATGTCACTTTGCTGGAACGAACGAAACGAATAAGAAACGAAAACGAAACGAATGTTCGAACGAACTACCGCTAATGAATTTCGGAAATGGAAATTCGGATTCGGAATAAGAAACGAAAACGAAACGAATGTTCGAACGAACTACCGCTAATGAATTTCGGAAATGGAAATTCGGATTCGGAATAAGAAACGAAAACGAAACGAATGTTCGAACGAACTACCGCTAATGAATTTCGGAAATGGAAATTCGGATTCGTTTGCATTCGTTAATACATCCGAATGTCTGAATTTCCGTAAATTCGTCCGAATTTCGTTTCGGAGCGAAACGAATCGCCCATGTCTAGTAACACACAAGTGATTTGTGGAATAGTCACACAAGAGGTGTGAAAGCTATGGAGTATGTGCGACAACCTGGAGTCGGTGAGATTATGTCATCTGTTCTGTTTGCTGGAATACAAGCGGACCTTGTCTTATTGTTGAAGCTTTGTTTTTTGTTACGGAAGAAGAAATCAAAGACTGTCTTTTTTTTTTAATGTTAAAACGGCTTCAAGACTGTTCCTTGAGCGCTCACCATATGTGCTGAGTACCCCAAACATGACAATATCTAAAAAAAATGAATTACTTGACACACTTAAAAAAAGTTTGTATTCATAATGTGAGAATTATTGAGAAGAGATCGAGAAGACAATTTGAAAATTAAATTACACAAAAAACACAGCAAAGAAAAACCTTCATGGTTGGTGGCCCCTTCTGACAACGTCTGGAGATGTTTATAAGGTTCTTCATCAGACTCATTGACTGGTGACAAAAAGCAACACATTTATCCATCTGAACAAACACAACAGAGCCAACACCTCATCAGGTTTAATGAATGCTATTTACTCCAACATCTGCCGTGTGCAGACGTAAAATCTTGCAGTCTCAGCAAACGTCTTCTCCGGGGCGCACACCGCTCTCCACATCTGCTGAAAAGTCTCCGGGTATTAATTAAAGTGGCGGAAAAACATTTCTCTCTGGAGATTGCTGAACATCATGTTTCTTTTTTTAATGAATTCAAACATATTTGTTGGGTATGAATAACATTATCAATGTAAATACTGTATATATTATTATTATACAGGATTTATATAGCGCCGACAGTTTGCACAGCGCTTTACAATACACTGAGTGGCCAGATTATTAGGACCCCCCCCCCCCATCAGTACTTCGTTGGGCCGCCTCGTGACTCCACGAGATGGTGAAAGGTGATGCGAGGAATCTTGCGCTTCTGTTGTCTTGTAGCAGTCTTGCCCCTCCCCCGTTCTGCCCTAACATTGACTAGTCGCTGAAGGCCACAATTCGCACGTTCAGACCCAGATTTTCGGCTGACAGTCCGGTCTTTAAACACTTTAACAATGAGCTGCTCCTGAACATGTAACGAATTCTGCTGTGTTGCTGATACTCGCTCCATGGCTCCGAGCGCCAACAATCATCCCGCGTTCAAAGGCTGTTAAATCGCGTTGTTTCCCCGTATCTTCAGAAATCACTTCTACTGTCGTGGTAACCAACCCGCTTCCCTATTTATAATGGTCCGGCCCTCTAGCAACTTCAGCGCCAAATTAAAGCTAATTCGCCTACAAACGTCAGGTGGTCATGATAATCTGGCCACTCGGTGTATAAGGAAGACATTACAATCACAATACAATTCAAGAGAAGATGGTAAGGAGGGCCCTGCCCCTGAGAGCTTACAATCTAAAAGATATATATAGTCACTTGTACTTGACATTCTGTACCCATACATTATTTATCCAATCACTCTGCAGGCAAGTCACATGGAGGTGCGGGTTTTGTACAAACCATCGTATGTAAGTACCATATACCTGAGCTGTGATAGTATTATATACCTTTTTTTTGTAATATTAATATTAAAAACATAAAAAAATAAATAAAATAAAAAAGTATAAGAAAATTAACTAAAATGGTTTCTCTGGTTTGGGTTTTACTAGGCAGGTCATGGATCAGACTAGAAACATCTAGGGATATTTATTTTGCCTAAGCAGCACCCAGAAAATTGGATCTTTTGTCTAGAATTTGTCTTGAATAAAGCAATGTACTTCCTGTGCCTCGGCACTCCTGTTCTGTGTACTTCCTGTGCCTCGGCACTCTTGTTCTGTGCAGTGCCTGTGCCTCGGCACTCCTGTTCTCTGCAGATCCTGTGCCTTGGCACTCCTGTTCTGTGCAGATCCTGTCCCTCGGCACTCCTGTTCTGTGCAGTGCCTGTGCCTCGGCACTCCTGTTCTGTGTACTTCCTGTGCCTCGGCACTCCTGTTCTGTGTACTTCCTGTGCCTCGGCACTCCTGTTCTGTGCAGATCCTGTGCCTCTGCACTCCTATTCTGTCTAGATCCTGGGCCTCGGCACTCCTGTTCTGTGCAGATCCTGTCTCTCGGCACTCCTGTTCTGTGCAGTGCCTGTGCCTCGGCACTCCTGTTCTGTGCAGATCCTGAGCCTCGGCACTCCTGTTCTGTGCAGATCCTGTCCCTCGGCACTCCTGTTCTGTGCAGTGCCTGTGCCTCGGCACTCCTGTTCTGTGCAGATCCTGTCCCTCGGCACTCCTGTTCTGTGCAGTGCCTGTGCCTCAGCACTCCTGTTCTGTGCAGATCCTGTCCCTCCGCACTCCTGTTCTGTGCAGATCCTGTCCCTCGGCACTCCTGTTCTGTGCAGTGCCTGTGCCTCGGCACTCCTGTTCTGTGCAGATCCTGTCCCTCCGCACTCCTGTTCTGTGCAGATCCTGTCACTCGGCACTCCTGTTCTGTGCAGTGCCTGTGCCTCAGCACTCCTGTTCTGTGCAGATCCTGTCCCTCCGCACTCCTGTTCTGTGCAGATCCTGTCACTCGGCACTCCTGTTCTGTGCAGTGCCTGTGCCTCAGCACTCCTGTTCTGTGCAGATCCTGTCCCTCCGCACTCCTGTTCTGTGCAGATCCTGTCACTCGGCACTCCTGTTCTGTGCAGTGCCTGTGCCTCAGCACTCCTGTTCTGTGCAGATCCTGTCCCTCCGCACTCCTGTTCTGTGCAGATCCTGTCACTCGGCACTCCTGTTCTGTGCAGTGCCTGTGCCTCAGCACTCCTGTTCTGTGCAGATCCTGTCCCTCCGCACTCCTGTTCTGTGCAGATCCTGTCACTCGGCACTCCTGTTCTGTGCAGTGCCTGTGCCTCGGCACTCCTGTTCTGTGCAGATCCTGTCCCTCCGCACTCCTGTTCTGTGCAGATCCTGTCACTCGGCACTCCTGTTCTGTGCAGTGCCTGTGCCTCAGCACTCCTGTTCTGTGTACTTCCTGTGCCTCGGCACTCCTGTTCTGTGTACTTCCTGTGCCTCGGCACTCCTGTTCTGTGTACTTCCTGTGCCTCGGCACTCCTGTTCTGTGTACTTCCTGTGCCTCTGCACTCCTATTCTGTGCAGTTCCGGTGCCCGACGTATGCGTGTGGTGCCCATTCATAAAGTCCCCATTCATAAACACAGAACATATACGGGGTTATTCACGAAGGAGCCGAAGGATCCAGCCATAGCTTTGGCTGATCCTTCGGCTCTCTTTGGCCGCCGGAGCCCTTCGGTTCAGTCGAACCGAAGGGCTGCTGTACGGGCTGTACAGCAGCTTAAG
>NW_017307115.1:378719-381072 GCF_000935625.1 Nanorana parkeri | reverse complement strand
GCACTCCTGTTCTGTGCAGATCCTGTCCCTCGGCACTCCTGTTCTGTGCAGTGCCTGTGCCTCAGCACTCCTGTTCTGTGCAGATCCTGTCCCTCCGCACTCCTGTTCTGTGCAGATCCTGTCACTCGGCACTCCTGTTCTGTGCAGTGCCTGTGCCTCAGCACTCCTGTTCTGTGCAGATCCTGTCCCTCCGCACTCCTGTTCTGTGCAGATCCTGTCACTCGGCACTCCTGTTCTGTGCAGTGCCTGTGCCTCAGCACTCCTGTTCTGTGCAGATCCTGTCCCTCCGCACTCCTGTTCTGTGCAGATCCTGTCACTCGGCACTCCTGTTCTGTGCAGTGCCTGTGCCTCAGCACTCCTGTTCTGTGCAGATCCTGTCCCTCCGCACTCCTGTTCTGTGCAGATCCTGTCACTCGGCACTCCTGTTCTGTGCAGTGCCTGTGCCTCGGCACTCCTGTTCTGTGCAGATCCTGTCCCTCCGCACTCCTGTTCTGTGCAGATCCTGTCACTCGGCACTCCTGTTCTGTGCAGTGCCTGTGCCTCAGCACTCCTGTTCTGTGTACTTCCTGTGCCTCGGCACTCCTGTTCTGTGTACTTCCTGTGCCTCGGCACTCCTGTTCTGTGTACTTCCTGTGCCTCGGCACTCCTGTTCTGTGTACTTCCTGTGCCTCTGCACTCCTATTCTGTGCAGTTCCGGTGCCCGACGTATGCGTGTGGTGCCCATTCATAAAGTCCCCATTCATAAACACAGAACATATACGGGGTTATTCACGAAGGAGCCGAAGGATTGCCAAATGACCTGGGGACGCTGAACTGTCAATAATCATTAAAAACTTGGCGGAGCCGGCCTTGACATCACGGCCGGCTCCGCCCAGTTGTTCATTGGCCGGGAGCTGTTAGAAGACTCTAACAGGTGCCGGCCCTTAGGAAACAGGCGGAGCTAGCTGTCACTTCTAGCTCCGCCCAATTGTTTTATTTTTATTTTTTTAAATATCTTTATTTCTTTTTAAACTTTTTATTTTTGTTTGTTTAACTCTTTTCACCGATTTTCTATTCTGCTCGGCACCACGGAGGTACCGAGCAGAATAGCTGAGCCGAATGCCGCTTGGCAGCATTCTGATATCCATTTACTGCCATTCGGCCCCTACGTGAATAGGGGGTGAACGGCAGCGAGTGAGCTGCCGGAGCTTCGATCCAGATGTTGGATCGGCTGAGTCGAAGTCCTTCTACACTTCGGCATAGCCGAACATGCAGAGCATGTTTGGCTGACCGAAGTGCAGCCGTACAGAGCCGATGTGTGGCTGATTTCAGCCGTACAAGCCAGTATTGGGCTCTCCCCATACAAAATTTTGTTATGGGGTCCTGTGATTTCTAGTTACGCCCCTGGGCTCACTTCACTAACCCTCATAGTTTTGAATAACTCTGATCCTAATGGCCATTCTGCAGGGTTGCAGTTTGTTTTTCTGCCACTTGAGGGAGCCAGAGTACAACGGATATTCCCAACATTGCACCCAAGGCGCTGATTGGAAAATTAACAAGCACGGCGATGCGAGCGAAAGTATGAACAGTCTTTTATCAAATGTACGTGTTAATTTGAGTAAATTAAAAACCACCCCCTCCCCCGCTATCATCGCTGAACTTGCACTTGTAATAAACAAAGTAATTAAATGGAAAAAAAACGCGGTATTTGTCTCCTAATTGCCTCTCGTATCTTCCGCTATGAAACAATTGGTGTCGCAACGGCTTGTCTTGTGTTTCTGACCTACTGTCGCTCTACGCCTCCATTTCCTAATTACGATGCGTTCACCCTGCCGCACGCAAACACCGAGCCAGCGAAAAGGGGGTCAATGTCTTTGCAGGTTTGTCAAGCCTCCCTGCTAAATTCATTTCGTTTTCTCGAGCTCCGGCGCACAGAAAATCCAATTTGCATTACCGCGGTTAATAAAAAACCTCTCCTGCGGGGACAAAAGTAAATCGGCGCATGCGCTCGGCGCTCCGTGACGCAAATCCGGAGGCCTTTTCTGGAAACGTCCCAGAATGAACGTTTTGGTTCTGCTTTATGCCAATTTTATTATGCTTTTTTATCCTGAAAGTACCTTTCTCACCACGTTTCGCCCGCCATCAGAAGTCTTTCGTTCGCTGTGTCCATCTGGCTGAAGCGCACAGTGCGCAGAAGTCGCCAACTGTCTGCAGAGTCAATAGCTACAGACCTCCAAACTCCATGCGGCCTTCAGATTGGCGCAACAACAGTGCGTAGAGAGCTTCATGGAATGGGTTTCCATGGCCGAGCAGCTGCATCCAAGCCGCACATCACCAAGTGCAATGCAAAGCGTGGGATGCCGTGGTGTAAAGC
>NW_017307115.1:374504-378526 GCF_000935625.1 Nanorana parkeri | reverse complement strand
TCTCTGGACCCGTATCTGGAATCTCCGAGGTCGTTAGGTGAGGTGTCTAATGGTGGAAAATAAAACAATCATTTTACGATCTGATCAGACCTTAGATTTTATTTTTGGCTGCAGCACAGAGCGCGTCTCCTGCGCATGTATTGGCGACATTATGCTCATAAAACCTGCACATAAATTTGGGGCTGTAGAAGGCGCTTTGAGTGAATGCCCAGAAAGTGATTTATCATTTGTTTCCCTATTATCTTTAATCCTCTGCCAATCCGTCCCGCGCTAACAAGACATTAGAATTAATATATGAGGAGCGCTGCGTCCGCACCTCCCGCCTCTGACAGACGCGCGTTCCCAGGTTATCGGCAGCAGGTGACGATTCGTTATTAAAGCAAAATATTTATACATCGTGTTCATTTCACCTGAACTCTGAACTAGCGATTCCTCCTCTGATGGCCGATATTATTATTATTATTAGTATCATTATTATACAGGATTTATAGAGCGCCAACAGTTTGCGCAGCGCTTTACAATATAAGGAAGACATTACAGTCACAATACAATTCAAGACAAGATGGTAAGGAGGGCCCTGCCCCTGAGGGGTTACAATCTAAAAGGGGAGGGGCCAGTGATACATGAGGTAGCTGTGGGAATGAATTATGTGAGAATGTGAAGGTTCAGTGGTTAGGACGAGGTGGGATATCATTACCGAACACCTTCCTCCTCTGACCCAAGTACCACAGGGAAGAATGATGTCAACACACATTGAGACCCATACATGCGTATATATACCCCCTGCTGGGAAAACACTCTGCTCCTTCCTCTCCACTCCATAACTACTCTGCTCTGCTGGAGGACTCTGCTCCTTCCTCTATAACTCTCCTCTCCTGAAATCCTCTGCTCTGCTGGAGGACTCTGCTCCTTCCTCGGAGGACTCTGCTCCTTCCTCTATAACTCTCCTCTCCTGAAATCCTCTGCTCTGCTGGAGGACTCTGCTCCTTCCTCGGAGGACTCTGCTCCTTCCTCTATAACTCTCCTCTCCTGAAATCCTCTGCTCTGCTGGAGGACTCTGCTCCTTCCTCGGAGGACTCTGCTCCTTCCTCTATAACTCTCCTCTCCTGAAATCCTCTGCTCTGCTGGAGGACTCTGCTCCTTCCTCGGAGGACTCTGCTCCTTCCTCTATAACTCTCCTCTCCTGAAATCCTCTGCTCTGCTGGAGGACTCTGCTCCTTCCTCGGAGGACTCTGCTCCTTCCTCTATAACTCTCCTCTCCTGAAATCCTCTGCTCTGCTGGAGGACTCTGCTCCTTCCTCGGAGGACTCTGCTCCTTCCTCTATAACTCTCCTCTCCTGAAATCCTCTGCTCTGCTGGAGGACTCTGCTCCTTCCTCGGAGGACTCTGCTCCTTCCTCTATAACTCTCCTCTCCTGAAATCCTCTGCTCTGCTGGAGGACTCTGCTCCTTCCTCGGAGGACTCTGCTCCTTCCTCTATAACTCTCCTCTCCTGAAATCCTCTGCTCTGCTGGAGGACTCTGCTCCTTCCTCGGAGGACTCTGCTCCTTCCTCTATAACTCTCCTCTCCTGATATACTCTGCTCTGCTGGAGGACTCTGCTCCTTCCTCCATCTCACTCTCCTCTTCGTCTGGTACCACTAGTCATTGCAGTGTGTCCGTGGCTTAGATCACACATCTTCCCAATGAATGATAAAGTGAAAAATGTTTGTGGTCCCCCCCCCCCCCCCTCCCCCCTGTTGTTGTGTAGCACATCATAAAGGAGGATGACAGCCATTGCCCCACCTACTGACAGCTGTTTGAATCATTAGTGAATATATTCACACGGTGAATCTAATCTCTTAGCGTCCCTCATTCTGTTTGTCCAGCTAAGCCCCTCCCCCTCTTACCCAGCAGCTTAGAGAGCAGCCACTCCCACTGTAAGCCTGATTTTTCCTTCAGCTGGCTTTTTCTAACCCATTCGATTCCTGGTTCTCACATTCTCTGAACTGTTCAGGTGATTAGGACAAGTGAAGGAATACGAGGAGAGAACTGAGCCGTGTTTTCTGTACGCGCCCGTGGGGGGACTAAACAAACGCGGTTTTCATTCCGCCCTTTCTGGAGAAACTCGCTGCGTCTTCGGAAGGTTTCTACATAACAATGTTTGATGCTGTTTTTGCTGTTTTTGTGGCACGATTGTACAAAATAAATGAAAGGAAAAGTTTCACATCCGGCTCTGCAGTTGGTAAACCGCTGACATGATAAAATGTATCGTCGCTGTTTTTATATTGATCATCACTTTGTATTACAATGTATCCAAATCCGGAAGAAAAATGTAACAAGTTTCAGCTCCGCGGCTCACAGACATAACGGCGGCATCAGCTTTCTTCTCCTGTCTTTTGGTGATCCCGCCAACAACGCACTTCCTGTCCCAGGGTGACAAGTCCATGGTTAAGGTTCTCATACACTTTAAGGACCATGTACATCCTTGCATTGTGGGGCAATTCATGAGGAATGGGCCCCAACTCACTAAGCCAAGCCACATGCTCCGTAACGAGCGGCAATTAACAATAGCGTGCAGCTTTACAAAATTGGGGCACATCCACATTTTTTAGCTGGCAGCCCATTCATTTTAATGGTACATGACGCCACATGACGCCCTGCACTGCAAATAGGTAAATGGCCCTAAGTGGAAAAAAAGCTGCAATACTTTAACCAGCAGGGGGCAGCGATGATCCAATTCCTGTAATAAACACAATGATTTCTTAAACTGCATAATTAAACCTGACCATCTTCATGCACTCCGTATCTCTCCTCTCCTGGTATATACTCTGCTCTGCCGGAGGACTCTGCTCCTTCCTCTAACTCTCCTCTCCTGAAATACTCTGCTCTGCTGGAGGACTCTGCTCCTTCCTCTATAACTCTCCTCTCCTGAAATACTCTGCTCTGCTGGAGGACTCTGCTCCTTCCTCTATAACTCTTCTCTCCTGAAATACTCTGCTCTGCTGGAGGACTCTGCTCCTTCCTCTATAACTCTTCTCTCCTGAAATACTCTGCTCTGCTGGAGGACTCTGCTCCTTCCTCTATAACTCTCCTCTCCTGATATACTCTGCTGGTGGACTCTGCTCCTTCCTCTATAACTCTCCTCTCCTGATATACTCTGCGCTGCTGGAGGACTCTGCTCCTTCCTCTATAACTCTCCTCTCCTCAAACACTCTGCTCTGCTGGAGGACTCTGCTCCTTCCTCTATAACTCTCCTCTCCTGAAACACTCTGCTCTGCTGGAGGACCTTGCTCCTTCCTCTAACTCTCTTCTCCTGAAATACTCTGCTCTGCTGGAGGACTCTGCTCCTTCCTCTATAACTCTCCTCTCCTGAAACACTCTGCTCTGCTGGAGGCCTCTGCTCCTTCCTCTATAACTCTCCTCTCCTGAAACACTCTGCTCTGCTGGAGGCCTCTGCTCCTTCCTCTATAACTCTCCTCTCCTGAAACACTCTGCTCTGCTGGAGGCCTCTGCTCCTTCCTCTATAACTCTCCTCTCCTGAAACACTCTGCTCTGCTGGAGGCCTCTGCTCCTTCCTCTATAACTCTCCTCTCCTGAAACACTCTGCTCTGCTGGAGGCCTCTGCTCCTTCCTCTATAACTCTCCTCTCCTGAAACACTCTGCTCTGCTGGAGGCCTCTGCTCCTTCCTCTATAACTCTCCTCTCCTGAAACACTCTGCTCTGCTGGAGGCCTCTGCTCCTTCCTCTATAACTCTCCTCTCCTGAAACACTCTGCTCTGCTGGAGGCCTCTGCTCCTTCCTCTATAACTCTCCTCTCCTGAAACACTCTGCTCTGCTGGAGGCCTCTGCTCCTTCCTCTATAACTCTCCTCTCCTGATATACTCTGCCCTGTTCTGGTGGTCCGGTCTACCTAAGCAACCTATTTATTTCATGTCCAGCCAGGTAATGGAGGATTGCTAGTTAATCCATCCATTATTCTGACATTCACATTGTGTAGCGAGCTGCCCGTACACCCCATTTATGAACCTGGAGTCAGAGTGTT
>NW_017307115.1:368017-374431 GCF_000935625.1 Nanorana parkeri | reverse complement strand
TTGATCTCATAATAACCATTGGGTTGATTTCTCTACCTAGAGATGGTTTTACACCCCCCTCCCCCGCCCTGCAAGACAGCATCTAAAAAACGGTTCATAATAAAGCCGCGACATAAAAGTGCCGTTGTGTATGTAAGCGTAACAAATAACCGCCAGGTTTGCCCGATGGATGAAATAAAATTAAATAGGAGCCCCTCTATGTGATCAGCAATATGGGTCATTACATGGTCCGCCTGATACGACGCAGTAATCGCCCGGCGCAGAAGCGCGGAAAGATAATTCCAGTGACTTGCCGTAATTGCTTTGGTTTTTACTATATGAAATGATGATACGAGCGTACACGGGCCGTGCGTGTGCCGCTCTCCTCCCAATTTTACGGTCATTAGTCACGCCGCCGGTTGCCGGCTGTAAGGTTGTCGCGGACGGGCGCGGTGGCGGCTTAGGCGGGCATAATACGTTTAACCTCTTCTCGGCCGGCTCCGTGGCCCCCCTGGGGGGGGGTTAGTTGGCTCGGCCTTCCATCGTTTGACTCCATGCTAATCGTTCGGCGGATGCGTCGCGGGGAAGCGATAAGGATTCAGAGCGCCGCTTTGCTTTTTTTTTTTGAAGGTCCGATGACCTTTTTTCTTTTTTTGCTTTGAAGGTCAACTTTTTTTTTTTTTTTCTTCCTATGTGTGTGTCAAGGAAGCTTTGGCGGCACTGCTCTTTGAATGCAGCAATCTCGCTTTTTGCACAGCTGCCTGCTGGGCGCTCACTCATCTTAAAGTCTCTTATGAATTATTCATTTCCGCGGCGCGCTGCTGACTTTCAAAACACGAAAGCGTTTTTTCCTTTGGAGAAGCATTTAATTTGACATCCTTCAACAAAGCCTCAAATGTTTAGTGGAGATGACGAGACCCCCCTCTCCCCTCCCCCCCACGCGCTCCCCTGGAAACGTTTTTCTTTTACATTATTTGTGCTTATTTGTTTGTAGTCGGAGATACCTTCCCTCCCCCTCCCCCGATCCCCAGTCACTGGCAGCCCTCTTTCTGCAACGTTGGGGGAGTCCCGCTGTGTTTCTTAAAGAAAGCTCTTTAAAATATTTAAAAGTCAACAGCGACCAGACTTTCAGAACAATTTCATTTCCATTTTTATCACCGGCGGTGTTACGCGTTTTGCCTCCCGTACAGGAAATCAATCTCTTTTAACACTTATAACGTTATTGCGGCTAATATTCGGTGTTGTTTGTACAAATTGCGTTCGAGTCCGGAATGTGATGAATGTCGTATTATAATCGCGGCTTGCCTGGGCCTTTATAGTGCTTCGCTGAAAAATTAGTGCAGCGCTCTGCTTTTGGCTTATTAAACAATGGTGAGGATTTTTTTACATTTTTTATTTGGTAATGCGATCACAGAGTAAGATGAAGGTGTACGAAATCCAGAAAAGAAACATTAAAAACAATGAACGTGTTACTGAGTCCGCAACTGACGATAAAAGTGGAATGCTAAAAGTAACCCCGTACTTGCCCATCCGACAGACACGCTCATGAAATGTTCGCAGAGCCTTTTGCTTTGCAAACCGCTGACTTATACATTGGCCACTAGATGGAGCCGGAGGGGCATGTGACTTTCCTGTGCTCCTCGGCTCCATCTAGTGGTCATAGTGAGGTGTGACTGTAAAACTCAGATGTTCGTAGAGAGAATGGCTCTGCAAATGATTTATAAATACATCCAGGGCAGCCGTCAGAAATTTTGGGGCCCCTTACGCGGCTTTAGGCCGGGCCCCCCCCTGCCGCTAGACACGGGCTTAGTGACGCGCTGGACGCAGGGCTTAGCGACGCGCTGGACGTAGGGCTTAGAGACGCCCTGGACACAGGACCCACCTGAGAGTGACCCTGCAGAGCCCACCATAGATGCTGCACAGCCCATCTGAGACTGTCTATGGTGGGCTCTAAAGGGGTCTCAGGTGGGCTGGTCAGGGCTGCATCCCTCCTTTCCTTCCTACCTTCCTTCCTTCCTAGCTCCTCTTACCTGCACACATGGCCTCGTCTGCCGCCGGACCGGCCAGAAGTGACGTCACTAACGTGACGTAACTTCCCGCCAGTTAGACATCAGACGAGCAGCATCGCTGATGGGGCCCCAGCTTTTCTCAAAGCCGCTGGAGCAGGAATGCTGGGGCCCTGAGCTGCTAGGGCCAGTCCTCTGCCTCCTCGCCCTTCACCGTCGGCCGATAGTCATGTAAGGGACCCGGGCGGGCCCCTTACATGACTATCGGCCGTACCCCCCTGATGGCTGCCCTGAATACATGCCTTAAAGTGGACCTGGACTCAAACAGGGTTTGCTATGTTATTGTCAGGGCACAATGAAAACCAGACAAGCGGAAGGTGCTAGTTAAAACATTTATGAAGAACAGTGTCCACGGGAGCGAGCAAGAATCATAAACCGGAACAAGCCAGAGTCAGGAGCCGGAGTGGGTAGTCATACAAGCCAGGTCAGGAACATGGAGATCAGCGTCGTCAGGAACAAGCCAGGAGCAGGAACCAGAGGAGAGCGTCAGCCAGGATCATACACCGAATCAGGATACTCAGGGCAACAGGAATGCACTAGCAGGTAAGACCACGCATGGGCAAGGTCAGATTGGACTGAGTAGTTTATATATGGTGAGTGGGGTGACATCATCACTCAAAGACAGGAAACTCCCATCTGACTCTCTCAGACGATGCTCTCCTCCTGTCTGGCCATAAGAGGGAGCCCGGGAGTAGTGAGCAACGTTCCAGAGTCTGCTCAGGCAAAGAAGGAAACACAGGTGAGTAAAATGGCAGCCAAGCCAGAATGCTGCAAACCAGTAAAGTCAAGGCGGAACCCTGACAGTTATAGGGAACATCTTGAAATCTACCTTTTGTCTTGATTTCCTCCTGAGAAGTAGCAGTCCACCCCCTGGGACTAAGCGTTCTTGTTCTGCAGCCTCATAGCTGTATATGTGCAGTATGACATCATCTAAGGCCCTGCTTCCTCTGACTGCCGGTCACACCAGATTTGGAGTAAGAGTTGGTCATGACATTAAAGGAGAACTATGAGGGGAGTGCTTTTCACTCACCTCATAGTTCTAGCCGACCTGTGACAATGAGACTGTCACAGGTCGGCTCAGTAGATCGGGAGGCGAGCGAACACATACCGGGTTCGCTCACCTCTCGATCCTGTCATGGCTCTCTGCCGTGACAGGGGAGGGGCTGGATTCCCCCCTCCCAGCTCCGATCCGCCAGCGCTGACTGGTGGATCGGATGGGGGAGGAGGCGTGTACAGCTGGCTCTGCCTCTAGATAGGCAGAGCCAGCTGTCACTCACGCAGCTGGGCGGATCTCGACATCAATGTCGGGATCCGCTCCGGCTGCGGCGTCTCAGTATACCGCGAGCTGTAGCTCTCTATATACTGAGCTTTGGGTGATGGGAGGGCGCTAGTTTGTGTCCTCCCGTTACCCTAAGGAGAACTACGGGGAAAAGCCCTGACCCCATAGTTCTCCTTTAATGTGCTGTTGATTGTTCTCCTTGCTGGAGGGGAAGCTGTACCTGACGGGCTGCAGTGCAAAGATCTCCCTGCTCCCGCTTCATGCCTTCTGTGGATCTGTCCTTCTTTTGGCTCTCCTGCTGCTTCTTCATCAATGCTGTCCTAAATTACTCCTGAAAAAAATAGCTGTCCACTTCCTGTGCCTAGGCACTCTTGTTTTTTTGTATTACATTATGCAAGGCAGTGTAGAGACTGGAAGAGGCTGATACCGGGTCAGATTCCGGTACTTATATGGCTTGCATTTAAAGAAAGACACAATTAATGATGTACTAATGAGCCTCAAATGCTGCAGAGAAACATGCTTGTGAAATGACCACCAGCTGCTGTGATAATGTAGCTGCAGGGGGTGTGTCCGGGACACCCTGGGCTCACAGGAAGTGGGTTGATTGACACTGGGTGTCAGTCATGCTTCAGTTTTCCCTGAATGGACTACAGAACACTCCCAATCCTCCCCTAGGAATTTACCATAAAAGGGTGGTGTACAGTATACACTGATATACTTCACCATTCATTCTGCAGAGTGGGCAGCAGGGGGCGCTGCTGATCCTTACATGGAATCAGCCAGAAAAGAGGCGTGAAATAAATGGCGGAGCGCGGCGCTGCGTGCAGGACTCCGCATTACACACATTCACAGTACAGCGGAGCCTGAAAATATTTAGAAGCACCAGAGAGCTTTGCGCTAGCCAAGTGTAACATGGCGCATTAGCCGCGCCTCCCGAGGATGAACTGAAACGCACCAGTGCCAAAAGCATTTTAAATACCGGGGATGCTCTCATTAGTGGCGGAGAACGATGCTGGGGGGAGGGGGAGTGGGGGGGCTTCATGAGCCTCTGCTGCTTCCTGCGTCTTTAAAGGAGAAAACAATTTTGTGGTTTCAAAAAGCAATGAATAAATTACGCAAAAACACAGAGGTCAGCCTGAATGTGGAAGACAATAGTAATAATCAATATTGTTTTATCTGATTTTTGTAGATCTGTGTTTATTATTGGACTAAAAAATGATTATTAGGAAAAAAATATAATAATAATAATTATTATTATTAATGTTATTATTATTATTATTGTTATTAATGTTATTATTATGCTTTTTCGACCACAGTTATTTTGTGGATCCTCCCACAATAGTATGAAGATAGGAAAATAATGGATCAGTGGTTAAAATGACAAGTTTTCAACACTGATATATGACGCATGATTGTTAGAATTTGGTAAGACTAAAGTCCACCTTATGCAATAAAATAATACATGCACCCACGTTGATGTGCATTCCTACATTTGTAGCATTGGAGCCTGCAAAACATTGCAACTGCAATCAGTGGATCGTGGGTGCATTGTTCAGGCTCCTATGGAGCTGTCTCAATGCAGATCATCACCCCCCCCTTCAATGCTTTGTACGTGCCCCCCTCCTTGACGTAGCCTATACACATTCGGGGGGAATGTATCAATTCTTGCACAAGGCCAATGCTAAACAGGAGCAATAAAATAGATAATGAGACAGATTAATATTGCTGCTTCATTTATTAAAGGGTACTTTTAAAGGGCACTTTTGCAGCCAAATTGGTATAACACCCACTTTATCTTTGTTACATGCTTCCATTCATTTCCCCATCTGTCTCAATATAGCTGATAAATCTGTTTTAGGCCTTTGCAAAACTGTCTCCGTTGGCTGGCCAGGATTCCAGCTGCAGGGGTCAAACAGACACTCATAAAATATTGTGTAGATTTTGCTAAATCAGCCCAATGTGCAATTTATTGTGCCATTATTTGGATGATAATGTCCCTCTGTGTCAGGTAGGGGTCCCCATTTACTACTTTGCCAAGCAGGCTGGGCCTAGTTTCTTCTAATAATACAGAAATGTTTGCTTTGGCTTCAAATGTATCTCTAGCCAATTTATTTTACTTTTCATAAAGCAGGGAAGGGCTACAACCCTTGCCAGTTTTTTTTTGCTGTTTCTTGCTGTCTTTGCAGAAAATGTCCCTTCACTTCTTGTCCCAGAGATGCAACAGGAATTGAGAAGAAATTCCGCTGTCAGACAGTTGTTCCCGGAGCAGGTGTCCACATTAGAAGTATTCCCCTTACCTCTTGTTCTGGGAACAACTCTAGAATTTACTTTCTTTCTCGGTGACAATGGTCAGCAGGAGAAAGCGAGAGGTGGATCTCCCCAATGGGGACTTGACTTGGGGCCTAACCCTTCCCCACTTTATCCAAATTTCACAAAAAGGTTTTGCTTAGGAATACCCCTAGGCTCAGACTATACTTGTCCAAAATAACCTGTTATTTTCTCCTAGGTGGACATTGAAATCAATGGAGAATGTGTGGATCTGCACATGAAGCTTGGAGATAATGGAGAAGCCTTTTTTGTTGAGGAGACAGAGGATAATGAGGTAGGTTGTGCTTGGAACGTAACAGTTTATAAAACTCTGATGAATCCAGGCCCATTCTCCATACTGGACACATTGGCCTGTCCCGATATTGCTATGGTATAGAAATATTGATCAGCCATCATGGTTGAGAATGTGGCTACACTTCTTTATTTCTTTGGCCAATGAGACCATACATTATTATGATGTGCCAATAATATGGAGCAAAAGGGGGTGGAGCTAGATTCTCAGTGAGGAAGCATCAGCATGGTACTAGACATGTCTATATCGCGCTAGACCCATCGGTATCACGCTAGACCCATCGGTATCGCGCTAGACCCATCGGTATCGCGCTAGACCCATCGGTATCGCGCTAGACCCATCGGTATCGCGCTAGACCCATCGGTATCGCGCTAGACCCATCGGTATCGCGCTAGACGCATCAGTATCGCGCTAGACGCATCAGTATCGCGCTAGACGCATCAGTATCGCGCTAGACGCATCAGTATCGC
>NW_017307115.1:365510-367800 GCF_000935625.1 Nanorana parkeri | reverse complement strand
TTTTATTATTATTATTAATTATGTTATTATTGTATTATTAATGGACTATAACATAAACGATTAATAGAAATTAAAAACAAAATAATAAAAATATGATGATGATTATTATCATTATTATTATTAATATTGTGTTGTTTTTGTGTCACATCACTCTGCCTCAGTACTCCTCTCATGAGCTCTCTTCTCTAATGCAAGCAGTGGGCTGGTTCTTGGGAGGAGTTATGCAAATATCAAAATGCCTTGATGGGTGTCAGTCTGGAGGGGTGGGCGTTCCTAGGCAGGTTGTATTTGCATAGGTAACACCCGCATGCGATGCTGACCCTCTATGATTGACAGAACTGAAATCCAATACATGAACGGGGCGGGGCCAGGGACAGTCAGGCTGGGGAGGAAAGGCCTAGATGATGTTGAATATCCTCCACATAGAGGCGGGCTCGATCTGACTTGCTACAGCTTCTAATGCACATTGTGAGGAGCTCCCAGTGTGCAGTGACATCAGAGGAAGAGGGGAGGAGCCGGGACCACTGTGCAAGACTGAAGGGGAGGACGGAGGTCAGATAGAAGACTGAAGGGGAGGACGGAGGTCAGATAGAAGACTGAAGGGAAGGACGGAGGTCAGATAGAAGACTGAAGGGAAGGACGGAGGTCAGATAGAAGACTGAAGGGAAGGATGGAGGTCAGATAGAAGACTGAAGGGGAGGACGGGGGTCAGATAGAAGACTGAAGGGGAGGACGGAGGTCAGATAGAAGACTGAAGGGAAGGACGGAGGTCAGATAGAAGACTGAAGGGAAGGACGGAGGTCAGATAGAAGACTGAAGGGAAGGACGGAGGTCAGATAGAAGACTGAAGGGAAGGACGGAGGTCAGATAGAAGACTGAAGGGAAGGACGGAGGTCAGATAGAAGACTGAAGGGAAGGACGGAGGTCAGATAGAAGACTGAAGGGAAGGACGGAGGTCAGATAGAAGACTGAAGGGAAGGACGGAGGTCAGATAGAAGACTGAAGGGAAGGACGGAGGTCAGATAGAAGACTGAAGGGAAGGACGGAGGTCAGATAGAAGACTGAAGGGAAGGACGGAGGTCAGATAGAAGACTGAAGGGAAGGACGGAGGTCAGATAGAAGACTGAAGGGAAGGACGGAGGTCAGATAGAAGACTGAAGGGAAGGACGGAGGTCAGATAGAAGACTGAAGGGGAGGACGGAGGTCAGATAGAAGACTGAAGGGAAGGACGGAGGTCAGATAGAAGACTGAAGGGAAGGACGGAGGTCAGATATAAGACTGAAGGGAAGGACGGAGGTCAGATAGAAGACTGAAGGGAAGGACGGAGGTCAGATAGAAGACTGAAGGGAAGGACGGAGGTCAGATATAAGACTGAAGGGAAGGACGGAGGTCAGATAGAAGACTGAAGGGAAGGACGGAGGTCAGATAGAAGACTGAAGGGAAGGACGGAGGTCAGATAGAAGACTGAAGGGAAGGACGGAGGTCAGATAGAAGACTGAAGGGAAGGACGGAGGTCAGATAGAAGACTGAAGGGAAGGACGGAGGTCAGATAGAAGACTGAAGGGAAGGACGGAGGTCAGATAGAAGACTGAAGGGAAGGACGGAGGTCAGATAGAAGACTGAAGGGAAGGACGGAGGTCAGATAGAAGACTGAAGGGAAGGACGGAGGTCAGATAGAAGGCTGAAGGGAAGGACGGAGGTCAGATAGAAGACTGAAGGGAAGGACGGAGGTCAGATAGAAGACTGACGGGGAGGACGGAGGTCAGATAGAAGACTGACGTGGAGGATGGAGGTCAGATAGAAGACTGACGGGGAGGTCGGAGGTCAGATTTAGTGTGATCTTCACACTTGTCCCTCCAGTACACTTTAGTTGACACTTAAATCTGAATACTCACCTTACAGGCGGCGCAACAATCAGCGGCCGGAATGCAGAACTATTGAGAGCTCGGTTCCTGCTTATTGCCCCTTTAAATACTAATGAAAGCTTTTGAATGGCTGAACACCGATTAGCCACACCCCCCTTTTAGGGCGGGGCAAAAGGACACTTGAAGGACGCGAAGGCGTTGCTCCGAGTATATCGTTTCTACATAAAGTTTTTTTCCTTCCACTGGGTGGGAATCCCATCGGGATTATTCCGGCGCGCGCGTCTCTATATAATGTTTTAATAACCAGATTCGGATCGGCGGCGCCTGCGTAGGGAGCGTCAAAAAAAAAATATCGCTTTCCGTGAGAGTGAAACGTATTTGTGCGCAGCGGGGGGGGGGGGGGAAAGCACAAAAAAAAAAGCATT
>NW_017307115.1:354354-365233 GCF_000935625.1 Nanorana parkeri | reverse complement strand
ACCCCCCCTCCTCCCCTTTCAGAGAGACGAGTAACACTAATAATTTCCTTCTTCTTCTCTCCGCCGCCGTCGGAATCCTTCCAGAATTTCAATGAATTTCACCTCCGAGCACTTTGCATCTCATGTAAAAACACGCCGCGAAATTGTCACGCCACCGGGGAGGACGTTTTAGTGGGATTGTAACTGATAGCTTGACACGGAGAGTAATAAACAGATCGCATCTTAAATACGACAGACAGACAATGCAACAATTTATCTCCTCCGCTTTGTAATCATGAAACAAAAAAAGAGAAACGCGTGAGCGGTGACAACTGGAGACGTGAGAGAGGTTTTCGCTGAGAGGGGGGAAAAGCTGAAGAACTCCGTTCTGATGGAAGAAGAAAGAAAAACAGGATATTGGTTCTATGGGAGGCGGCGGAGCTACGCTCCCTATCAATGAACATGTCTTCTTCTTCTCTCGCCAGATCACTTCTCTCAAATTGTATTCCATTTTAAAGCTGAACACACACTGATGAGATGTTACAGGCGGGGGCCCAGAGCCACAGGGAAAGGGACAGTTCAGGGAATACAGGAGCGTGTCTGAGGCACGGGTGTCACAGGGGTGCTCAGGGAGCAATGGGGGTCACTGCAGGGAACAGAGAGATCTGGGGTCAAGCGGTAACATGGGGCGCTGTGAGGTCATTGGGTGATGCAGATGTTCTGGGGTCACTAGGCAACACAGGAGTGCAGGGGACACTGGAGGCACTGGAGACACTGAAGTCGATGGGGTCACTGGAGGCACAAGAGTGCAGGGGACACTGAAGACATAGGAGTGCAGGGGACACTGAAGACACTGGGGTCACTGGAGACACAGGAGTGCAGGGGACTCTGAAGACACTGGGGTCACTGGAGACACAGGAGTGCAGGGGACACTGAAGACACTGGGGTCACTGGAGACACAGGAGTGCAGGGGACACTGAAGACACTGGGGTCACTGGAGACACAGGAGTGCAGGGGACTCTGAAGACACTGGGGTCACTGGAGACACAGGAGTGCAGGGGACTCTGAAGACACTGGGGTCACTGGAGACACAGGAGTGCAGGGGATACTTTAGACACTGGGGTCACTGGAGACACATGAGTGCAGGGGACACTGAAGACGCTGAGGTCACTAGAGACACATGAGTGCAGGGGACACTGAAGACGCTGGGGTCACTGGAGACACATGAGTGCAGGGGACACTGAAGTTGGTGGGATCACTAGAGGGACAGGAGTGTAGGGGACACTGAAGACATTGGGGTCACTGGAGACATGGGAGTGCAGGAGACACTGAAGTTGGTGGGGGTCACTGGAGACATAGGAGTGTAGGGGACACTGAAGACACTGGGGTCACTGGAGGCACAGGACTGAAGGGGACACTGAAGTTGGCGGGGTCACTGGAGACACAGGACTGAAGGGGACACTGAAGTTGGCGGGGTCACTGGAGACACAGGACTGCAGGGGACACTGAAGTTGGCGGGGTCACTGGAGACACAGGAGAGCAGGGGATTCTGCAGATGCTGGAGTCACTGGAGGCACAGAGGTCACAAAATCACTGAAGGCACCACAGAGTGCAGGGTCACTGGAGACACAGGAGAGCACAGAAGAGCACAGGGGTCACAGAGTCTCTGTGGGTACAGAAGTGTAGGGGTCACAGAGACACAGGAGTCTCAGAGAGTATGGAAGGATTGAAGTGTAGGGGTCACACAGGAAAAGGAACATCAGAGATCATGGAGGCACAGGAAGGCTGGTCTTAGGCATAGCGACCTGATGATCGACATCCAAGCAATGTGTCACCTGGCCCTTTAACAGGCAGCCCCGGCTGCGACCTGATTGGAAGCAGCCTTGGCTTTCTGGGTGGAACCTGGAAGGGCTATGGGCCATACATCAATAGAAGACCCAAAACAGAATAACACCTGATGGCAGGCTAGGGGTGGGGTGATTGTAAGATTAAGGGCTGCGGGGGTTGGGCTGCTTAATCCTACGAATGAAATGCCACATGGAGAGATTTTTAATTGCCGTGGAAACGGCGTGATAATGAGACGGGGCTGCGGAGAGCGAGCGTTGGAATCTGACGGCGAATTAAGAGATTTCACGGGGAAAGAGTTCGCTCATAAACGTTGCGAGGACTAATTAGGGCGCTGTTTTTTTTTTTTTTATTCATAACGATGGAAAGCCGCTGATTATGAATTAAGCAATTAAGATAACGATGAAAGACAAATATTAGAGGAAGAGAAGAGCTTTCCCGCAATTACGGATGTTCTGAGGCTCTCGTGTTACTTTCTGTTTGCCGGGAATTTTATTGTCTTTCAAAACAATATTGTGTTTGTTTTAGTAATAAGAATCATCGTTTGTATAAATAATTAGCCCTTGTTTATTAATTGCTGCCGCGGAATTCTCATAATGTTTTGCCGCGTCGGATGCGGAGGGCGGGCGGCTGGCCGGGTGCAGGTGGCAGCGGCCCTTCGCGATGGCATCAGAGAGGCCCGGGGGGCAATTGCCACCCTGCCACCCGGCCCAGTCCGCCCCTGCATATAGGTGAAATGCCGTGGGCTGAGTCAGCCCCCCCGACGTCTTATGTGTTTTTATTATTCAGTGTGATCTCCCGACCATAATTCCGGGGTCTGTTCCTGTTCACCTGGGAGTTTTAGGTGTACCCGCCCACTTTTGTGTGTTATAGCCCCTCCCATTATATTCCCCAGAATAAAAAAAAAAATCAAATGGGAATGGTGGGAGCCCCTCATAATAGGGCACAGCAAGTGTACAAATCTGGGACTCCTGACCTCTACCCTGGATGGTGGGAACCCCTCATAATGGTTCAGTAGGTATGCAGACCCAGGAACCCAGTGCAGGAATGGAGGGGGCCCCTCATAAGGGACACAGTAGGTGTACAGACCCGGTAACTCAGTTAAAGGATGGTAAGAACCCCTCATAATGGGCACAAGAGTTGTGTAGACTCAGAAAATCAGCACAAGGATGATGGGAACCCGTCATAATGGCTCAGTAGGTATGCAGACCCAGGAACTCAGTGCAGGAACGGTGGGGACCCCTCATAATGGGCACAACAGGTGTGCAAACCCGGAAGCTAAGATCAGGGGTGCTGGAAACCCCTCATAAGGGAAACAGTAGGGGTACAGACCTGGGAACTCAGCACAAGGATGATGGGAACCCCTTATAATGGTTCAGTAGGTATGCAGACCCAGGAACTCAGTGCAGGCTGGTCGGGACCCCTCATAATGGGTACAGTAGGTGTGAAGACCCGTGAGCTTGGGGCCTGGGATGGTTGGAAACCCTTCATAATGGGCTAAGTAGGTATGCAGACCCAGGAACTCAGTGCAGGGATGGTGGGTGCATTGAAGCAGTTCTTGTTATAGTCCCCAGAACAAATACATTTCCCATAGAATAAATACAATCCAACAGAAATGTCCTTGCGGAGTAAAATCCTCCCTGTCCAGGTGGTGGTGCAGGACATTCTGGGTGAGGTCGGGAAGATTCGGGGTCTTGAGAAAGACAGGTGGCAGCAGGGGGCCTGGATAAAGGCGTGGAGGAATATCAGGACTCTGTAGCTGCTGCCTGTTGATCTCGGGGTGTGCGGCTTTTCTCTCTGTCCTTTCTTCACTCCCCTAGATTTTCAGATCAAATGTGTTTTTGATAAGAGGCTACATGCATGGTGACGGTGATGTTCCTTAGTCTGGCTCTCTCGTAGGGATTATGTGTGCGCAATTTTGGTTTGCACCAAGTATTATATTTTTGCTTTGTATAGTAATATTCAATTATTTTGTAAATATGTTTTATTCATTAATTTATTTATTATTGTTTTCTTGTATATAAGTTGTTGTTTGTAAGAATTTTCAATAAACAAAATTAGCCCCTCATAATGGGCACAGCAGGTGTACAGACCCAGGAACTCAGCACAGGGATGGTGGGGGCCCCTCATAATGGGCACAGCGGGTGTACAGACCCGGGAACTCAGCACAGGGATGGCGGGAGCCCCTCATAATGGGCACAGCGGGTGTACAGACCCAGGAACTCAAATATGTCATTATTAGAGACATTGAGACATAGAAGAGACTGTTATTGAGTTTAGCCCCTCCCCCCCAGCATCCTCCAGACAATAAAATATCACTATTCCCAGTTGGAATCACGCCTGCTCCCTGCACTCCCATCCACTCGTATAGATTTCCTCCAATCATAGCTCAGGACCTCTATTGCACCACTTACAAGATGATCACATAAGAGTTTAGCATCAAGAGACCAGAGTGACCCCTTACTATTAATAAGATTCCACGTCCACCAATGAGATTCACCCGTTCAGATTCCCTCTTCCAGGAAGGCGGAATCATGGCGGCGCTCAGTAAACGACAATAGGGAAACGGAAGCGCGTAGGGAAGTGAACCTTTGTTTGTGGCCGACAACTGGCTGGAATGTTGTCTACCTCATAATCAGATTCTGAACACGAATCGATACAATGACTCAATTATTCCCCAAGTTCAGTCAATAAGAAACACATATTGTGGCCGTGTTCTTCCCTCGTTACTTAGTTTACCCAGCAAAATACAAAGTGATTCCTTCACCTCACCGCGTCCCCTCGTTGTATGGAGAGAGAAAGGCGACACCAGACATCGGATTGTTAATAAAGCACAATTCTTTGTTATTTGCACATATAAAAAAGATTAAAGGAGAACTATGAGGGGGAGTGGCTTTTCACTTATCTACTGAGCCGACCTGTGACAGTCTCATTGTCACAGGTCGGCTAGAACTATGAGGTGAGTGAAAAGCACACCCCCCCTCCCCCCCCCTCATAGTTCTCCTTTAACAAAATTTGTGCCCAGAGTAATTTTTGCACAGTCATGCACCACCCTGTAGGGTCAGAAGAGGGCGCTGTGGCAGAGCGGAAGGAATTTTCTCCAATGCCGATTATATATCAAAGGTATAAAGATTCCGCAGTATAAAGAGGCCGATTTTTTGGGTCCTCTCATCTCACCGACTTCCTTTTTATATATTTTTATTTTTTTTACTGCGTGTTTCAGATTCACAAACTTTAATTACGTGTTTTATGTCGCACTTATTAAAGCCGAATTTCATTTATTCCTGTAGACAAATTGCTGGAGAAAAAAAAAAAGGTAGACAAATTACATTCTGTAACAACCCCCCGATGAATGCGGCCTGCGAGCGGGACGCAGCTGTACATAAAACTTTATTTAAATAGAACGTTTGCTCCGGTCGTAGAACGTGTACTTTCGTGCCGCCGAGTTATCGCCGGCGAGACATAAAAGGAGCTTTATTTATAGGTGACTTTAAATGATCTTTTCTACGCTTTGGACAAATAGACATTAGACGCGCGTTAACGGCCTAATAAATAATTTTTTATGAAAAAGGTGAGCGAAGGCGGCGATTAGTGCCAACGACGAGCGGCGGTTAAAGGACCCCAAGGCGCCTCTTAGCGGGGGGATGGGTATGCAAAAAAATAAAACCAACATTTTTTTTTAGACGAGTTAACATTACAATGTAACAAAGCCAGTGGCATGCTGGGGGTGCAGCCCGCCCCCGTGTGACACCATTGGAGGGGTGACACCAAAATGACTGATAGTCATTTTGGTGTCACCGCCCTCTGAAAAGTCGGGGACTCGATCATGGACCGAGAGTGTCAGGAGGGGACCCGGCCCGTAGCATACATCATCCTGCCGGGTGAACGTCCCCTCCTCTCCATCACCAAGATGGCCTCCGGCAGGCGTCACAAAGCTCGGATGTGCGATCATGTGCGTCATCGCATGTGCGATGACGTCACGTGCACAAGCGCGGTGACGTCATGCACAAAGGGCGATGACATCACAGCGGGGTGTCACCAGGTATCCGCTCTGGGTGACACTGAAGAACCCCCAAAATGTAATATATTGTATCTGACCAGTCCCTGCCCCCCTTGTTCACAAGGCAGCATTTTGCTGAGCGTTTCCCGAAGTGTGATGCCGCTTGACATGAGGCATCCCAATTTGTTCAATGGCGCCCATTGGCGCATGAGCTTTTTTCAGGCAGAATTGTGCATTATTTGGCCCCACAGACTCCAATGGAAGCATGCTCAAGGCTGAAGAAAAGCTTCACAATTGGCTGAACATGCTCACACTCGGGTGGGAGTGGAAGATGCGGTGGCTGCATTCGTTTTCTTATTTCAGACTTTTTTTTGTCACCTTACTTCCTGTCCTAGGGTGACAACGATCACTATACTATATCTATGGAAGAGCAGTGTTGTCACTAGGCTGATCTGCAGCTTTGGACTACAAACACATTACTAGACATGTGCGATTCGTTTCGTTACGAATCGAAATTCGTACGAATTTTCCTGAAATTCCGAATTTCGGAGCATCCGAAATCCGAATGGCAGTTTCCGAATTATATCCGAAATACGAAATTCCGTTAACGAATTTCGGATCCGAATTTCTTTGAAACGGGAACTAATATTACCCCTGTAAATGAGGTTGAACAGCATGACAAGATTTTTTTTTAATCCGAGATACGGATCCGCTGCTGCTGAGAGTTGCATTACAATACACAGGCAGGAAATACGAAATTCCGTTGACGTATTTTCGTTCCGTTACGAACATTCGTTATATTAAAGTTAAAAAGCAAAGTACATTTATATCGGAGTTGATGGTAGGTTTTTTTTTTTAAAGTCCGAAATACGGAATTCGGAATACGGAATCCGTTAACGGAATTCGTATTTCGGATAAAAAAACAACTACCACATCGACTCCAATATTAACAAAGGTATTTTTGCTTTTTAACTTCATCATAACGAATGTTCGTAAAGTTACGAAAATATAACCGCCACTAACGAAAATTCGTATTTCGTACCAATCCGAATCCGAATTGAGTTCAGTTACGAAATAACGGATATTCCGAAACGAAACAGAACGGCGCACAAGTCTACACATTACCCAGGGAGGCAGGGGCATTCCTATTATGAGGCAGCCTGAGGCCATTGGGTCGTGTTGGGGGGGCGGGAGTTAGAGCATCCCAGGATGCTAAGAGCCTGACGGTGTTGATGTGTAATAGCCATACACATCTCCCCTTCCAGCTCTTGGCAACCCGGGACACTCAAGCCGATGTCCCACTCAGCTCCTGGCAACCAGTGACCTCAATGAGCTGGCCGGGATGACGGCCAGAGCTGGCCGGTGCACCACTAGGATGCCAGCCAGAGCACCATTAGTGTGCACCACCAGCGCCACATCAACACCCCTCCCCAGAATGTGACCACCAGCACCCTCCCCGGTCACCTCAGGCAGCAATTAAGCTATGGACACCTCTGCAGGGAGTTGTTCTGTTCACAGGAGATATCTGAGGGAGCCGATAAGGTTTTTTCGAGATTTCAATTCAGTTCACAGGAAGTGGCATGGACACTGGATGTATGGCGGGATCAACTGGTATTTCGCAGAAAATGTACTCAGGCTGAAGAAAGAAAACGAATGCAGCCACCACACCCAAGGACCGGTAACCCGCGATATATGACATTTTTGTTCTTGGGTTTCGATATCCTTTGAGCCGGGGATAGGCAACCTCAGCACCCCGGCTGTTGTGGGACTACAAGTCCCATGAGGCATTGCAAGACTCTGACAGCCACAGGCCTGACTCCCAGAGGCAGAAGCATGATGGGATTTGAAGTATGACCACAGCTGGAGTGCCACGGTCACCCACCCTTTAAGCCACCAGCTCAGGAACATGTGGCATCATATACAACGATAAAAATCGTACCGCCTGCGGCCAGCCGAGGTTCGTGCGGCCGCCGTTTTCGATCCCGCGGCGTGTAATGCAAATGAGCGAACAGAGGACAAGCGTCAGGACAAAACGATCAGCGGCGGCGGGATCATGCGGTGTCATTATAAGCCGCTTCTCCTGTGTTTGTCTTCTCGTTCTGCAAATATTACATCCCGCTCACCTCACGCTCACCTCTGCCGTAATGAAATGTAGCGCCGAGCTGCCAGACGCGCGGCTTTGGCTGTCGCCGGAGATGCTTAACGCCCTCGTATATTATGCGCACTGTTACTCGGAGCCTTTCCCGAGTAACCTTCAGAATGCAGATGTGGGAGCGACGCAACAGCGTCCCCGATCGTCTCGCATACAGTACCTGCGTATTCCAGCCCGCGGGCGCTTCAGGGGGACGCTGCCGAGGAAGCATCGCCCAGCACGATGCAAAAATTCGGGGGTAGCTATTGACCTGCGTCGGCGCCATGTTTTCAGAAACGTTTGCGGCGGCTCCGGAAGGAAGTCGATTCGTTTTGTTACTTTTGACAAAATTGTAACATCAGCAACTCAATTTTCGAATATTGCTGAGCAAGGAATCAATGGCAAGCTACTTCTACGGCCTTTTAGGGCCCATTCACACCAGGCCCAATGTGTTCTTGTGCGTTAGCACAAGCCTGTTAACATACGGTGTTCCAGGGACTTCCGGTCAGGGGAGGCAGGTGAAGCAGAGCCTCACCTAGAATTATGGAGGAAAAAGCTGTCAGCTTCAAGTTTGAAGCTGACAGCTTTTTCTCCATCCAGATAGGCATTTAACAGGTTACATATCAGGGAAAGCCCCCCCCTATGTAACCTGTCACGGACGGAGTGCTGGATGTTAATGACAGGCAGCGCTGCATCCGGCATTTGACAGGTAGTTAGGTTACACAGCATGGGGCTTCCCCATTGCTTGTGTAACCTAACTTGGTGAGGCAAGAGCTGTCACAGCCTCTACTCTTTATTAGAGGCATGAGCTCTGTGGATGGATTGGACCAATGACAAAGCGCCATTAGTCCAAGCTGGGTGGGTGTCAGTCTGGAGGAGTGGGCGTTCCTAGGCAGGCTGTATTTGCATAGGTAACACCCACATGTCATGCTGAGCCTCCATGATTGACAGAACTGAAATCCAATGAATGAAAGAGGCGGGGCCAGGGATAGTCAAGCTGGGGAGCAAAGAGCTAGATGACACTCCAGGAAATGAGGCGGAGCTCTATCTGACTTGCTGCAGCTTGTAATGCACATTGTGAGAAGATCCCAGTGTGCAGTGACATTAGAGGAAGAGGAGCCGGTACAACTGTGCAAGGCGGCTGGAGGTCAGATAGAAGACTGAAGGGAAGGATGGAGGTCAGATAGAAGACTGAAGGGAAGGACGGAGGTCAGATAGAAGACTGAAGGGGAGGACGGAGGTCAGATAGAAGACAGAAGGGGAGGACGGAGGTCAGATAGAAGACTGAAGGGGAGGACGGAGGTCAGATAGAAGACAGAAGGGGAGGACGGAGGTCAGATAGAAGACTGAAGGGGAGGACGGAGGTCAGATAGAAGACAGAAGGGGAGGACGGAGGTCAGATAGAAGACTGAAGGGGAGGACGGAGGTCAGATAGAAGACAGAAGGGGAGGACGGAGGTCAGATAGAAGACTGAAGGGGAGGACGGAGGTCAGATAGAAGACAGAAGGGGAGGACGGAGGTCAGATAGAAGACTGAAGGGGAGGACGGAGGTCAGATAGAAGACAGAAGGGGAGGACGGAGGTCAGATAGAAGACTGAAGGGGAGGACGGAGGTCAGATAGAAGACAGAAGGGGAGGACGGAGGTCAGATAGAAGACTGAAGGGGAGGACGGAGGTCAGATAGAAGACAGAAGGGGAGGACGGAGGTCAGATAGAAGACTGAAGGGGAGGACGGAGGTCAGATAGAAGACAGAAGGGGAGGACGGAGGTCAGATAGAAGACTGAAGGGGAGGACGGAGGTCAGATAGAAGACAGAAGGGGAGGACGGAGGTCAGATAGAAGACTGAAGGGGAGGACGGAGGTCAGATAGAAGACAGAAGGGGAGGACGGAGGTCAGATAGAAGACTGAAGGGGAGGACGGAGGTCAGATAGAAGACAGAAGGGGAGGACGGAGGTCAGATAGAAGACTGAAGGGGAGGACGGAGGTCAGATAGAAGACAGAAGGGGAGGACGGAGGTCAGATAGAAGACTGAAGGGGAGGACGGAGGTCAGATAGAAGACAGAAGGGGAGGACGGAGGTCAGATAGAAGACTGAAGGGGAGGACGGAGGTCAGATAGAAGACAGAAGGGGAGGACGGAGGTCAGATAGAAGACTGAAGGGGAGGACGGAGGTCAGATAGAAGACAGAAGGGGAGGACGGAGGTCAGATAGAAGACTGAAGGGGAGGACGGAGGTCAGATAGAAGACAGAAGGGGAGGACGGAGGTCAGATAGAAGACTGAAGGGGAGGACGGAGGTCAGATAGAAGACAGAAGGGGAGGACGGAGGTCAGATAGAAGACTGAAGGGGAGGACGGAGGTCAGATAGAAGACAGAAGGGGAGGACGGAGGTCAGATAGAAGACTGAAGGGGAGGACGGAGGTCAGATAGAAGACAGAAGGGGAGGACGGAGGTCAGATAGAAGACTGAAGGGGAGGATGGAGGTCAGATAGAAGACTGAAGGGAAGGATGGAGGTCATCTTTAAATGGGGGTAACTTGCTTGTTACCCCGGGAAACGAAGGGTGCAAATTTTAAAGCCTCCGCGGCTTGGCGTTGGCACCCGTCGTTGAGCAGACCCAACACAGCATCGCGTCTTCACTCTCCCATCGCCGAAGCCGAATTTGAGCCTTTGCCGTCACGCGGTGATTTAGAGTGATGAAGTTATGTGCAAACATGATGGCCGAGCCGCGAAAAAACAAATGGCGCACCATTAAGCCTTCACCCCTCCCCCTCCTCCTCGAAATCTCGATCTGCGAGGGATCTGACCCTGCCAATCCGTCTCCCAGCCACGGCCGGGGCATTTATCTGCGGCTTGGCAGCTGGAAATCCTTCACGGCTGACCTTACAGAGAATATTCCCCCCGCGCACGGCTGACAGCGGCCATTTG
>NW_017307115.1:350141-354280 GCF_000935625.1 Nanorana parkeri | reverse complement strand
GCTTAAACTCATTTATTAGTTATCGGGTTCAGGAGGGGAACGCGCAGCGCTGGAGCCCGGGGGTCACTTAATGAGGCGAGATGTAATAATACAAGATTGATTTTTGCGTCGTGCCGCCAGAGAGAGAGAGAGAGAGAGGGAGAGAGGCCGCGCGAGGAGGCGGCCGGCTCAGCTGATGTGCGCGGCGCGTCCGCGGAGGAATATGAACGCAGTTTGATGCGGCGTGCGGGGAGAGATGCCACGAAAGAGCGCAGACCGGCGTCGGGGGGAGGGGTCAGATGTGCGTGCTGAGCGGCCTTCGCCTTTCAAAGCTAATGAGGAACAAAAAGGGGAGATCAGACGGGGACGCGGAACGAGGAAACGGAGGTCACCCCACGCTGGGCCTGGTCTGAACTCCGACCTCCGACCTCCCACCGTAAACATGAACTAGATTAAGCAAATCCATCATCTCATGTTCTTGTATGCTGAGAGTGTCATGCATCCGGCACCTCTCACAGAGATCACATGACTCCCCCTGACAAGGCCTCCATCTGCTTTTCTCTCCCAGAAGGACGGCACCATCTTCGTGCGGGCATCATCCAGAGTCACCTTCTCCTTCCTGGACTTGAGATGTTGGCTCAGCGATGACACAATCATGTCAATCTTGATTCCTGTGCAGATCTTGGCCGTGTTCACAAAATGACTGACACAGATAAGTCCCTGCTGCCGCCTTTCCCCTTGTGACTTGCTACAAAGTTGCAATGTTGCAGTCTGGTCACTGGGGGGAGAGGGGAGACTGAGGAAATGCTTCCTCCTGCCTGCAGCAGACTGATCACTGGGAGAGGGGAGACTGAGGAAATGCTTCCTCCTGCCTGCAGCAGACTGATCACTGGGGGAGGAGAGACTGAGGAAATGCTTCCTTCTGCCTGCAGCAGACTGATCACTGTGGGAGGGGAGACTGAGGAAATGTTTCCTCCTGCCTGCAGCAGACTGATCACTGGGGGAGGGAAGACTGAGGAAAAGCTTCCTCCTTCCTGCAGCAGACTGATCACTGGGGGGAGGGGAGACTGAGGAAATGCTTCCTCCTGCCTGCAGCAGACTGATCACTGGGGAGGGAAGACTGCGGAAATGCTTCCTCCTGCCTGCAGCAGACTGATCACTGGGGGGAGGGGAGACTGAGGAAATGCTTCCTCCTGCCAGCAGCAGACGTATCACTGGGGGAGGGAAGACTGTGGAAAAGCTTCCTCCTTCCTGCAGCAGACTGATCACTGGGGGGAGGGGAGACTGAGGAAATGCTTCCTCCTGCCTGCAGCAGACTGATCAGCGAGAGGGGGGAGACTGAGGAAATGCTTCCGCCTGCCTGCAGCAGACTGATCACTGGGGGAGGGGAGACTGAGGAAATGCTTCCTCCTGCCTGCAGCAGACTGGTCACTGGGGGAGACTGAGGAAATGCTTCCTCCTTCCTGCAGCAGACTGATCACTGGGGGAGGGGAGACTGAGGAAATGCTTCCTCCTGCCTGCAGCAGACTCATGTGATGGTGGTGATGATGTGGCGATCAACCAAATAGGTTTTAGCTTCAATTGGCTGAAAAAAAGTATTCAGTATATATCAGGAAAATTGAAGCTTCCAGCGGTGCTTTCTCGCACAGGAGTCTTGCTTTGCAAAAAAAAAAATCACGAGAAAAATCAATGATGAGCAAGTGCACCGGACAGACGCGCAGTGACCACATGTAACCAGCGGGGGGCGCTGCAGGACAGACGTATTTATGGTCGGGATCCTCTCAATAGACTAGATGGGGAATTAAAATGAAAATCCAACATGAAGATCCTCAGCTCAGGCGGCACCGCGGCCACAATGATCAGCTCAGAGGACACACGCGCAGGAAGCGGCTGCACCGGCTGGGAGATTCTGGATGGTCCGGCGCAGTGGGCGGTCATTTTAGCCAATATAGGAGAGGCCTCAAGTGTGGCACCAGAGGAAGTGGCGATCAGACTCCAGTGGGACCCTAAAGGTGCCCATACACCTTACGACCATCGCATTCGCACAACTTTAAACTTACGGACATGTTTCAAAACCCGCCGAGCATCGTGCGACGTCCGGCGGGTGTGTGGCATGTTCGTGAGATAAAAGCCGGACGGGCCGGTGTACGCAGGCGCACACTGCCCGTTCGGCATTGCGGTCATCGGAAGCCCGCCCCTCAGGGGGCGTGGCTTGCGATCATCGCAAGTACGATCTGCCTATACAAGATAGGCAGATCGTATGTTTTTCTTAAGTACTTTACAACCATCGCAGGACAAAAGTCTTGCGATGGTTGTAAGGTGTGTGCCCAGCCTTAGACTTACTGTCATCACAAGGGAATTTTATATGAGCTGCATAGAAAAAGTCCAGTAGGGGTGGTAAAGACTGGGACTTGTTGAATTGCCTATACCCCATGCCTGCATCATGTGACTGCTCCAGCTATACTGGCTCTATGCAGTACTTGTGCCAGGACTACATTGACAGTGCTTTGCGACTTCCCTCTACAGGCTTTGGCTGTGGTTGCTGGTTTGGCTTCTGGATTCCATATGCTTTGAACAGTGACTGTGACCTAAGCAATGACCACCTATGGTCAGTATTGGGCTCCTTACTAACCAACGCGTCCTTTGCTTCGTGGGAATATCTGCATTTTTAATCAAAATTAATCGATTAATCGATTTTAAAAAATGTTGATTAATCGAACACGAAAATTTTAATCATTACCAGCCCTATACCCTCAATTGTTAATAAAGAGGACCTGTTAACCCAGTTCGGTCAATGGACGCTAAATCTCTTAAATCGCTACGGCGGACCTGGGAGGTACCTACATTAGGGTTAGAAACCATGGAATCTTCAGAAGGAGTCCTTTACCCCATAAGCAGATATGCAGGACTTGTGGCGCAGTCAATGGGCGAGTGTGGTCTGGACAATGGGGAGAAAGGGTGGTCAGGAATGACTTTTTTTTTGCCACTGTATTGTGAAGTCAGCACTGTTTCCTATAGGCGCTCAGTAGCAGGGAATGCTAAGCCTGAAGAAGGGACCCTGTGCGGCCCCGAAAGCACTTGTTTTATGGCAAGAATCTCCAATAAATGAACATTTTTCTGGTGGCATCTATATACGTTTGTCGATACCGGCGGCGCCATCCGCAGGTCACTACGAGCACCCCCCCATTACATGGGGCATTCGGTAAGGAGTCCGACAAGCAAGTTGAACAGTAGCAGGGGTAGACACCCAGGAGTCGAGAGGTTCAGCTCATGGGCCTACTAATGGATCGCTGCTGTTGCTGACAGTCATTGGTTGCAGCACTAAAGCCTGCCAGAGCCGCTGTCTCTAAGGATGTAGCCTGCTGTGCTCCGCTTGAGTGCTGGCAAGCCACTTATGACCCGTGGAGCACCTCTTGGGCATCAAGGGTTTAACAGCTTTAGCCCTTTATCAGCAAAGCTCCCTGCTGACTGGAGAGCTCTGGCTTTGGCTTGGAAGGGGCTTGGCAGGGAGTGTGGACCTCAGTAGAGAGACTACTGCTTTCATACATTGAGCAAGTATAGACCTCTATGATTAAACCCAGTTTTGGTACTCGTCAAGATTTGCATCACTTGTACAGAACAATAAAGCTTTACTGCCAAGGTGCTAGGTGTCATCCTGGACTCAGACCTCACCTTTCTTCCCCACATCCAATCACTATCCAAATACTGCCGCCTTCACCAAAATACACCCCTTCCTCACCTAAGAAACCGCAAAGCTGCTCATCCACTCCCTTGTTATATCTCGTCTTGACTATTGCAACTCCCTCCTCATTGATCGACCTCTACACAGACTCCTCCACCCTTCAGTCTATCATGAATGCAGCTGCCAGACTTATCCACCTGACCAACCGCTCAGTCAGGGGCGTCCCGAGGCTGGGTGACACCCGGAGCGGTAACCGAGTGTCACCTCGCCGGGACGTCATTGCGCATGCGCGTGACGTCATCGCGCACGCGCGGCATTATTCTGATACCTGCCGGCGGCCATCTTGGTGATGGACGCCGGCAGAGAGAGGAGGGAACAGTCACCCGGCGGGATAAGGTATGCCGCCGGGTCCCCTCCTCTCTCCTGATACTGTGGGGGTTTCGGTCCATGACCGAGCGCCCGACTTTGCAGAGGGGGG
>NW_017307115.1:348443-349353 GCF_000935625.1 Nanorana parkeri | reverse complement strand
CTGCGCTCAGTATCTGCAACCCCCCCTCTGCCAATCCCTGCACTGGCATCCATCACCCACCCCCCTCTGCTGATCCCTGCACTGGCTTCCAATAGCCCAAAGGATAAAATTCTAAATATTAACAATCACTTACAAAGCCATCCGCAACTCTGCCCCCGTCTATATCTCTAAACTTGTCTCAAAGTATCACCCCAACTGTCCCCTCCGCTCCTCCCAAGACCTCCTGCTCTCTAGCTCCCTCGTCAACTCCACCCATGCTCTCCTTCAGGACTTCTCTAGAGTCTCCCCCATTCTTTGGAACTCCTTACCCCAACCTGTCCGTCTATCTCCCACTCTGACTGCCTTTAGGCGATCCCTTAAGACTCATCTCTTCAGGGAAGCCGATCCCACCTCAACCTAACCGCTCAACCATCACGTTCTCAAACAATTCATCCCCGCGCAGCTACTGTGAAGTCAGCACTGTTTGCAATGGGCACTCAGTAGCAGGGGAAGAAGCCCAGGAGCTGAGAGGTTCAGCTTATGCACCTACTAATGGACAGCTGCTGTTGCTGACAGTCAGCAACTGACATATATCACTGGCCCCTCCCTTTTAGATTGCAAGCCCTCAGGGGCAGGGCCCTCCTTACCATCTTGTCTTGAATTGTATTGTGATTGTAATGTCTTCCTTATATTGTAAAGCGCTGCGCACACTGGTGGCGCTCTATAAATCCTGTATAATAATAATAATACTTGTGTTATATTTTATGGTGGCCAACCAGCTACTTGCTTTTGAATGAATTGATAGTTTGGGGCTGGAACAAGCTCTTTCTTGGCTGCAGCCAAGGGGGTCATCCAGCATGCAGGACGTGACATTTTTTTCCCCTCCATTATTTTTGAGGTGAGTGACCCTACGCAGGGCCGGTGCTAGGAT
>NW_017307115.1:342424-348280 GCF_000935625.1 Nanorana parkeri | reverse complement strand
GAGGTGCCGCGCGTGTCGGGATCCTCAGGCAGTCGCCGGCCAGCTAAATTAGGACCCCACCTGGTGCTCCTCCCACTGGACCACCGCTGACTCGCCGCTGCTCTCCCGCACCGACGGTAAGTTAAAAAAAAACATAGCGCAAACATCGGGGCATTTTGACAAGTACAAGTACTTGTCAAAATGCCCTGTTTTTTCCGCCCTCACCCTGCAGCGCCGTAAGGCACCCTTGCGCTAGCGCCGGGCCTGACCCTACAAATTATTTTCTTACATCTGTCATTCCACAGTCAGCCTGATAATGCACTGGCGTAGCCACTAGGGGGGGCACTACACATCTACATGTGAAATATAATGATAAAAATATGAAACTGCAGCCTTCCAAATCACCACTCCCAGAAAAAAACACTCCGCAGTTCCCCTTTAAGGCCGATCTGAAAAATTCTGTATTCTCCCTGAATCTTGCCACGTCGCAGAGGAAGAACAAACACCCGGGATGAGATGACATCCTGTCTGAAGAGTACCTAATGGAATCGTCGCTTGAAGTGGCGAACAATTAACACGTCGCCCGGAGTGTAAACACACATTATGCTAATCACATGACGACCACTTCAGATGTCTTAATAACATTCGACCAAGTAAACACGGTGGCAATTTTCACCTGTTGTTTGCGGAACGCTCTCGGTACACAGGCGCGCCTTGATTGCTGCTTGATAAATTATGCAGATTTCTTTGTTAAAAAATTAACGGGGCCACGCAGATACCATATTGTCACTCAATTCCGCTTATCGCAATTGCTGCATGCAGAACAGTCTCCCTCCTGCGTAGCGATGACTGACGCCGTAAATAACTAATAAAAAAGGAATCTCTGATTGGCACACTTTGAAGCTGAGCTCTCGGCAGATGTAAAAAAGACACAAATGAAATGCAGATCTGTAATCATTGATACATCATGAAATGCATTTTTTTAATTGCAATACGTGTGAGTATCTGAATTTGCCTTGGTATCAGCCTCTTGCAGTCCCTGTACAGAAGGGCTCAGCCTGGGAGAGTGAGGAACAGTACAAGGAGCCAGCAAGTTAAGATTCTGACAGCAACCATGCTGATTGGAGGAAACAGCAAAGTAACAGGGAGATGAGTGTATCACTGTACTGCTTCTCCTTTCATTGTCCAATCACAGGCTGGGGGCAAGCCCAGGACTTAAGTAGCATCAGAATCACAGGCTGGGGGCAGGTCCAGGACTTAAAGGAGAACTATAAGGTGAGTGCTTTTCACTCACCTCATAGTTCTAGCCGTCCTGTGACAATGAGACTGTCACAGGTCAGCTCAGTAGATCGGGAAGTGAGGGAACACATACCGGCGTTGGCTCACTTCTCGATCCTGTCACGGCTCTCCCCGCTCTCCCCATCCCCTCTCCCCACGGCTCTCCCCATCCCCTCTCCCCGCTCCGATCAGCCAGCGCTGACTGGCGGAACGGACGGGGGAGGGGGCGGGTACAGCTGGCTCTGCCTCTAGATAGGCAGAGCCAGCTGTCACTCACGCAGCTGGGCGGATCTCGACATCGATGTCGGGATCCGCTCATGCTGCTGCGTCTCAGTATACCGCAAGCTGTAGCTCCCTATATACTGAGCTTAGGGTGACGGGAGGACGCTAGTTTGTGTCCTCCCGTTACCCTAAGGAGAACTATGGGGAAAAGCCCTGACCCCATAGTTCTCCTTTAAGTAGCATCAGAATCACAAGCTGGGGGCAGGTCCAGGACTTAAGTAGCATCAGAATCACAGGTTGGGGGCAGGTCCAGGACTTAAGTAGCATCAGAATCAAAGGCTGGGGGCAGGTCCAGGACTTAAGTAGCATCAGAATCACAGGCTGGGGGCAGGTCCAGAGCTTAAGTAGCATCAGAATCACATGCTGGGTGCAGGTCCAGGACTTAAGTAGCATCAGAATCACAGGCTGGGGGCAGGTCCAGAGCTTAAGTAGTATCAGAATCACAAGCTTGGGGCAGGTCCAGACTGTAGACAGAAGTAGCATCCAGTGCAACAGAGGTTTCTATGTTCCCTCTATACCAGGTAGGAGACTGTAGCATCAGACCAGTGGAGTCCATTGTCCTAAGCGATATCTCTTCAGCAAATGGATGATGGGTGAGATCCCTAGACCACTGGAGGGTTAAGTGTTACTACATTGTCCCTAATGATATCTCATTAGCTACTGGATCAACATTGGTGCGGTCTTTAGACCAGTGGAGGTTCCAATTTTATCTCTTCAGCTACTGAATCCACATAGGTGAGATACCTAGGCCAGTGTAGGTTGTAATGTTACTACATTGTCTCCATTGATATCTCTTCAGCTAGTGAATTAACGTGGGTAAGGTCCGTAGACCGGTGGAGGTTCAAGAGCTACTCCATTGTGCCCATTGCTATCTCCTTATTTACTGAATCCACATGGGTGAGGTACATAGATCAGTAGAGGCTGTAATGTTACTACAATGTCTCCCTTGATATCTCTTCCACTACTGAATCAACACAAGTGTGGCCTCTAGGCCAGTGGAGGTTGTAATGTTGCTCCATTGTCTCCGTTGATATCTCTTCAGCTACTGGATTACCATGAGTGAAGTACCTAGACCAGTGGAGGATTAAGAGCTACTCCATTGTCCCCAGCGATATCTCTTCAGCTACTGAATCCACATGGGTGAGGCCTCTAGACCAGCGGAGACCTAAGGTTGGCTCCAGTGCTCCAATTGCTATTCTTTTTAGCAGCAAGATCAGCTTGGAGGAGGTCCTTCTTATACAGGTGGCACATGATGGCCCCAGAGGGCTGAGGCCCTCACACCTGAGCTCCAGCCCAGAATTCAAGACTCAGCCACAACCTGTAGACAAAGGGAAGACTCTTACAGAAGCCTGCTCGGGATGTTTCTTAAAGCTAGGGGCAACCCTCTGAAGATAAAGTTAATCAGCCAATTGCCTGGACATATTTTTTTAATTTGCCTTCTCTATGGGCTTTAATGCATTTTGCCAAAATAGTGAAATTTACCAAAATTTCCCGATTTTTGCCAACATTTTGTCAAATATTCCCAGTGAATATTGTCCTGGAACTCAAATGTGAAACGCATAAAGCATTCACGTCACGCGCAGTCCTGTCCGCAGGGTGGAGCCTCGGTGCCTGGCTCACCTCATTAAAAAGTCAACCGTGTGTGTAGCACAGAAAACAAAGGATGGCAGGCGGCGAGATTGGCGCAGGCGTCTCAGAAAAGCTCACACCTGCCAGGTCTAATTTGACGATTCATTATCAGATGTTTTGCATTAACGTTCGCACTGCCGCAGAAGCATTCCCATCTAGACAAATGAGGACCGCGTGTCGCTTTCTCCGCTTTAATGGACGCCGTAATTGTGTATTCACTCACGAAGGGAAAAAAACACTCGTCGTCCCCCTGATTAAGCGCGCCAAAGTAACCGGTTATTATTTACAAAGACAAAAAGCCCTCCATTCGCTGTTGCCTTATAATTTCGGCTAATAAAATGTTTCGCACAGACGCAGGGGATCATTAGCTGCGTGCCGTGAAGTGTTTAGAGGCGCGGATGTCAAATTTGTGAACAATGAGAGGGGAAAATCGCTCGGATCTCTTTATGGGACTTTTGTAAAGGCTCCATTGTGCTTTCTGCGCCGCGGTTGTTCTGTTCTAATTTTGTAGCCTGCTTTTCTGTATTAAATCTTCCCGTATCGTGTCACGTATAATACCACCAAAGGCCTCAAGGCTGCGGTGGTGAAGCATGTTGCACCTGCTGTCAGAATGAGGGCAAATAAATGCAAAGTGAGGTGTAGCTGCAGCATCAACAAATCACCAAATCCTTTATAAACTCTTTCTTATCATCCCTGAGGGGTATTATTATTATTATTATTATTATACAGGATTTATATCGCGCCAACAGTTTGCGCAGCGCTGTCCAATATAAGGAAGACATTACAATCACAATACAATTTAAGACAAGATGGTAAGGAGGGCCCTGCCCTTGAGGGCTTACAATCTAAAAGGGAGGGGCCAGTGATACATGAGGAGGTAGCTGTGTGGAGATGAATTGTCTGAGAAGATGATGGTTGAGCGGTCAGGTTGAGGTGGGATAGGCTTCCCTGAAGAGATGAGTCTTAAGGGATCGCCTAAAGGCAGTCAGAGTGGGAGATAGATGGACAGGTTGGGGTAGAGGGTTCCATAGGATGGGAGAGGCTTTAGTGAAGTCCTGGAGGCGAGCATGGGAGGAGTTGACGAGGAAGCTGGAAAGCAGGAGGTCTTTGGAAGAGCGGAGGGGGCGGTTGGGGTGATACTTTGAGACAAGGTTTGAGATATAGCCGGGGGCAGAGTTGTGGATGGCTTGATTTGTGCTTAATATGTGTGGCTCAATCGTATTATTTATCAGGCATGCACGTTTGCATTTTTATTTCGGTATATGTTTTTCTAAATTTACCGTAACTTTATTGCTATTATTAGGGAGCTGATAAGTCCCTTATGTGATAGCATAGTGCAGGTGGCAGGTTCTCTTTAAGGAGGCATCATAGTTTTATTAGACCCTTAATGTTACCCCCTACACTGTGCTTAAGCTGATCAAGCATGGACTGTGCTCAATCAGCTTCTTCTCGGCCAGCACAGTCGGGGGTTTTGAACCTGGAAGTGCTAAGAGCTGAGCGCATACAGGTTCATAATACCTAGGAGAGGTCAGCGAATGAATATTCACAAATCTCCCACTACTCTCCGTCCTGACACCCGCCATAGAACCCCTGGGCACCCAGGAGGGCAGATGAGCCTTGGATACGTCAGAATCTCACTGTACACGCTGTCCTAATTCAAGATAAAGCCAATGTGAAGAAGGCTCTTCCCTACTCTAAACACCAAATGGACATCCCATAATATTCTGCAAGTTTACTGAAAATTCTAATTAGGTTTCTCCCTCAATGTATCTCCTAAAATTTCTAAGCGGTGCAACGTTTCCGCTGCCACGTTCCCATCTTACATAAATCTTCGCCTCCGGGGTCAGTGCTCGGTTATGTTTTCAAGTTCCGCTCCTCCGCCCCCCCCCCCAACTCCCCATAAAACCTATTCCAGTCGTTTTTGGTGTCCCATATCATTCACTTCTAGTCATCGTCTAGTTACGGGCTGTCAGGTGGCCCCCAGGAGCCGTCACCGTGGATGTCAGACAGCGCCCGCGACTTGCAGACAAGAAGTACAAGGTGTTACAACCCGTTAATATCAACTCGCCGGCCGAGAATGATCTCCATAGCAGATCCGAAAAACAGCGCTGACTGTATTCCAGACTACGGGACTCGGAGATAGCGGATGTGTCCAGGTTGTTGATGCTGATTCTTGAAGCCTTCTACCAAAAAAACTTCCAATATTTTGAAAATGGACACGATTGAAGTGGATGTTGCAGCACAATGAAAGGTCGACTTACATTGGTGCGCTCATTTTGGGGACCAGAGGGCGGATAGAAGAGGGCTGCCTCTCTCCCGAAGCACAATGCATGTTCATTGGGTACCCAGTGCCACGTGATTCGTAGACTGGGTCAAGGTTACATGTGTAGCAGAGCAGCTACCTCGCTACTAAGGCCGGATTCCCGACAAGACCACTGAGGCCCGGACTCTGGGCGGCAGTGAGCAGAAGGGCGGCACAGGTTTGAAGTCTTCCGACGCCCGGGATATGGAGTTCTGGGCGCCGGGCGGTAATGTGTTTTCTACATTTAGCCCAGCTTTGCACAAGCAGAGCTAAATGTAGAATGGGTGAAGCCACTTGTTTCTTTACAAGTGATCTTGGCGATGTCGCCAAAATCACTTGTATTTAGACTGCAGGCTGTCCGTCCCCCCCCCCGCCCCCCCCCCGCC
>NW_017307115.1:342044-342348 GCF_000935625.1 Nanorana parkeri | reverse complement strand
CCAACATTTTGCTAAATTTAAAAGATAATATTTATAAAAAGAAATAAAAATATAATGTCCCCCTGTACAAATTGCTGGCCGATAGTATGCCATAGCTACCTGCAAGGGAAAAAAAAATCAACTTCATACTTACTTTACCCCCTGGTGGCCATGACGATAGAATAATGGTGAAGGATGAGTACCCCAAAACTTAAATTCCCTTCTCTCTGGCCTTTCTGGTGCTATTCGCAATCAGCACAAGGGACCTGCAGAGGCAGAGAACACACAGCAGGGAAGTCTGATGACATCACTGCATTGTTCCAGG
>NW_017307115.1:339924-342034 GCF_000935625.1 Nanorana parkeri | reverse complement strand
AATCTTCAATAGGGTGCAAATTGGGGGTACAGTTTGGCATTTTCATTTGGGTATGCATTGGGGGGCTCAATTTGGCACCTTCAATTGGGCATATATTAGGAGGGAGGTGCAGTTTGATATCTGCAATTGGGCATATATTGGAAGGGAAAGGGGTGAAGTTTGGCATCTTCAAATGGGCATGCATTTGGAAGTTGGGGGGGTAGTTGGCATCTTTAATTAGGCATGTATTGGGAGGGAGAGGGGCACAGTTTGGCATCTTCAATTGGCCATGTATTGGGAGGGAAGGGGCACAGTTTGGCATCTTCAATTGGCCATTTATTGGGAGGGAGGGGGCACAGTTTGGCATCTTCAATTGGCCATGTATTGTTGGGAAAGGGGTTGCAGTTTGGCATCTACAATCGGGTGGGCACTGGGGGCATGGGGGGGGGGGCACAATTTGGCATCTTCTCCCTGGGCCACGGGTAGATGTTAAAAGAAATCGTGTATAACCTTTTATAAAACAGATGGGAGGGATGGTCATAGTTTGACATCTTCTCCCTGGGCACTGGATGACCTTGTTGTTGCATCGTGTGCAATTCTTTCATCACAGCGAAGGGAATTTGACTTGATATTGTCCGAGAGGAAAGGTTATTGCCTCCGTTTTTCATTAATATTTATACAGCAAAAAAAAAAACCCTCTCTGCAGATTTTGTTTCCCTTCAAAGTGATATTTTGTTGCAGAACTTGGAGGGGAAAAAAAAGCGAGCGAAATTCCTTCAGCTCTCCGGCAATAATCGATCGCCAGTTTCCATTTGAAATCGCCGGCTTACGAAAATATCCAGCAAGTGTCGTCTGCTCCCGGCTGCCGTTAACTAGTAAAAATACAAGCTCTGAGTGAATATCATATTAATAATCAATAGGCTTCAAGATGCGTATCAGAGCTTTTATCTGTGAGTCGGAGCGGCAGAGTGAAATCGCAGAGCGCCCCCGCGAGTGCCGGACGTAAAAAACTCTCAGCTCGTTCCTCTAACGACCGCGTGAAATATGAGCATCGAGGGGTATAGCCTGTGCCGAGCATATATCACACGGCGGGCGCTGATGTATTGAAGCCATCCCTTATCTGGCCTGTCGGAATGTTCTCCTCGTGCCAGGCTGATTCCCAGACGTATTTCTGCGCGCAAAAAAAAGGTCACCTGCCAGCCGCGCGTTGAAGGGCAAAGTCCTGGCTGTTATTGGCCGGATGAAATATACAACGGCGAAAGAGCCGGATGCAGCTCATGGTTCAGATGATAAAACTGGATTTTACGCGGCATTTAAAGTGGACCTTTCAGTAGCGTTACAATAAATCTCTGACATGTAAATGACATTTCCTTCTCCAGTTTGGTTCTGTTTGTAAAAACACAGCGTGGGGGTCCCCCCAAAATCCATGTCAGGCCCTTATACTTAATGAGGTTTGGTGTCGATTGTAAGGGGAACCCGATGTAAAAAAAACTATGTGGGGTCTAGCTAATCAGGGGCATCCCGGGGCCGGGTGTCACCCGGAACAGTTCCCGGTGACACCCCGCCATGACATGATCGCGCGCGCACGTGAAGTCACTACGCACGTGCATGATGAAGTCACCACGCACGTGCATGCGCAGCGATCTTATTGATACCTGCCGGCGGCCATTTTGGTGATGGACGCCGGCAGACAGAGGAGGGGACAGTCACCCGGCGGGATAAGGTATGCGGGCGTGTCCCCTCCTCTCTCCTAAAACTGTCGGGCTCTAGGTCCATGACCGACTGCCCAACTTTACAGAGGTGGTGACAGCAAAATCACATGGCATGGTATGGTTCAGGAGTAGGGGGAAGTGTGTGTGTGTGTGTGGGGGGGAGGGGGTGTGCATGCCCTCCATATGTCTGCTAAATGCCTCCCACATCCAGGATAAGGGCCTCGTATGGATTTTGATGGGTTTTTTTTCTCCAAAACATGTGGTATAGTTCAGGAGTAGAGGGAAGGAAGGGGTTGGGTACATGCCCGCTGCTCCCTCCCCTTTCATGTCCTCCCAGGCTGTATGCCTGGATAGGTGTCCAGGTCTAAGGTTTAGATTTGTAAAATGACCCTCTGCAAACAAAAAAAGTTGTTTGATTC
>NW_017307115.1:338284-339855 GCF_000935625.1 Nanorana parkeri | reverse complement strand
GGAGAGGGTTAAAGACATAATTAGTAATTGCCTTTTTGGTTTAACGATGCCGCTGTAATTAAAATTGAAGTGCGAAGCTTTATTTTGAAATCCGCACGTATTGCCGGCATCCCGACAATCAATCTTCAGAGAGCTCGGAGCAATCAAAGGTGATTATTTTTAATAGGGAATAATTTCATCGCTCGCGCTCACCTTTCCTGGGAGCAATCCGCCAGCGGAGACGCAGATACCCCGCCGTATGTTACGCTGGAGTTCAAATGTTTGCGAGACAAAAGAGGAAACGCAAATCCGCAACCAATTATATGAAAGTCATAAATTCTTTATTCAGAGTCAGCGTATTATGTATTGTAACCATTAAAGCTGAACTCCGGCCTCCCCTTCATTCTTCTATCTGACCACCGTCCTTCCCTTCAGTCTTCTATCTGTCCTCCGTCCTTCCCTTCAGCCTTCTATCTGACCTCCGTCCTTCCCTTCAGTCTTCTATCTGACCTCCGTCCTCTGCCTCAGTCTTATATCTGACCTCCGTCCTCCCCTTCAGTCTTGCACAGTTGTACCGGCTCCTCTCCTCTTCCTCTGATGTCACTGCACACTGGGAGCTTCTCACAATGTGCATTAGTAGCTGCATAGAGTCCGCCTCATTTCCCAGCATCATCTAGCACTTTCCGCCCCAGCCTGACTGTCCCTGGCCTCACCCCTTTCATTCATTGGATTTCAGTTGTTTCAATCATGAAGGCATCGCATGTGGGCCCTACCTAGGGTGGTCTGCATGCAAATACAGCCCGCCTAGTGATGAGCACTCCTCCAGACTGACATCCACCCTTCAAGGCAATTTTATATTTGCATAACTCCGCCCAAGAACCGTCCCACTGCTTGCATCAGGGTTGGACTACAATCTCATGTTTAGTTTACTCATTTGTATTGAGTTTGTAGTCCATCCCGGGGGTGAGCTTGGAGCGGTGACTACTTTACAACACACACAGGGGGTGGAGCTTGTCATGTACATTCCGAATGAACTTTACAATGACTGGGATGTTATAAATGTTTATAGAAATAAATAAAACTCTGAACCCGACTCCGCTCGCTCTTGGCTGGATCGTGACAGGCTGGAAGAGTAAATGAATGCAGCCACCAGATCTAAAGACCGGTAAGCTGCAATATATGACTCTCCTGTCTTGGGGATACTGTAGATAAACTTTAAGTCCTTCCTGGCATTCCTCTTGGGAGGGACAGATTTGGCAGTTACTGAGCTGAATCAGAGAGCTGTACTACAGGATGCCGGATATCAGATTGTAGGGGGTCACAGGGGAGAGAAAAATGTTTACTTGGACGGACAATGTGCTTTTAGAATAAAGTAAGAAAAACTCTATCTATCTATCTATCTGTCTGTCTGTCTGTCTGTCTGTCTGTCTGTCTGTCTGTCTGTCTGTCTGTCTGTCTGTCTATCTATCTATCTATCTGTCTGTCTGTCTGTCTGTCTGTCTGTCTATCTATCTATCTATCTATCTATCTATCTATCTATCTGTCTGTCTATCTATCATCTATCTATCTATCTATCTATCTATCTATCTATC
>NW_017307115.1:332984-334796 GCF_000935625.1 Nanorana parkeri | reverse complement strand
TAGTATGGAGTGTAGTATGGGGTATAGTATGGAGTGTAGTATGGGGTATAGTATGGGGGTATAGTATGGAGTATAGTATGGAGTGTAGTATGGAGTATAGTATGGGGTGTAGTATGGGGGTATAGTATGGGGGTATAGTATGGAGTGTGGTATGGGGTATAGTATGGGGTTTAGTATGGGGGTATAGTATGGGGGTATAGTATGGGGTATGGTATGGGGTAAAGTAGGGGGTATAGTATGAAGTGTAGTATGGGGTATAGCATGGGGTGTAGTATGGAGTATAGTATGGGGTGTAGTATGAAGTGTAGTATGGAGTGTAGTATGGGGGTATAGTATGGGGTGTAGTATGGGGTGTAGTATGGGGTATAGTATGGAGTGTAGGATGGAGTATAGTATGGGGTGTAGTATGGGGGTATAGTATGGAGTATAGTATGGGGTGTAGTATGGGGGTATAGTATGGGGGTATAGTATGGAGTGTAGTATGGAGTATAGTATGGAGTGTAGTATGGAGTATAGTATGGGGTGTAGTATGGGGGTATAGTATGGGGGTATAGTATGGAGTGTGGTATGGGGTATAGTATGGGGTGTAGTATGGGGGTATAGTATGGGGTATGGTATGGGGTAAAGTAGGGGGTATAGTATGAAGTGTAGTATGGGGTATAGTATGAAGTGTAGTATGAGGTATAGCATGGGGTGTAGTATGGGGGTATAGTATGGGGTGTAGTATGGGGTGTAGTATGGGGTATAGTATGGAGTGTAGTATGGGGGTATAGTATGGAGTGTGGTATGGGGTATAGCATGGGGTATAGTATGGGGTGTAGTATGGGGTATAGTATGCTAAAGTATGGGGTATAGTATGGGGGATGTAGTATAGTATGGGGGATAGTATAGGGGTGTAGTATGGGGTATAGTATGGGGTGTAGTATGGGGGTATAGTATGGAGTGTAGTATGGGGTATAGCATGGGGTATAGTATGGGGTGTAGTATGGGGTATAGTATGCTAAAGTATGGGGTATAGTATGGGGGATGTAGTATAGTATGGGGGATAGTATAGGGGTGTAGTATGGGGTATAGTATGGGGTGTAGTATGGGGGTATAGTATGGAGTGTAGTATGGGGTATAGCATGTTATTGGGGGTACAGTACGGGGTATAGTATGAGGTATAATATGGGGTGTAGTATAGGGGTGTAGTATAGTATGGGGGATAGTATAGGGGTGTAGTATAGGGGTGTAGTATAGTACGGGGTATAGTATGATGTATAATATGGGGGATAGTATAGGGGTGTAGTATAGTATGGGGTGTAGTATGGGGTGTAGTATGGGGCATAGTATGGGGCGTAGTATGGGGTGTAGTATGGGGGTGTAGTATGGGGTGGAGTGGGGGTATTATGTGGGGTATAGTATTGGGGGTACAGTACGGGGTATGGCATCAGTTAGGCCTATTTTTAATAGTAACTCTCAAGCAACCAGAAACTACATTTACCCAGAATCTACCAATCCCCGTGGACGCCGGATAACGGGGAGTATCCTGCACCGTGTTGATCACGCGTCATTCCTCAGATGCAGCAGTCCGCTCCCATGTATCTGTCGCTCTGCATACAATGTATCTCTCCGTAGTGCGCCCCTCTATTCCTCGGCAGTAAGTTCTTCCTTCTACAAAGTTTTTTTCTCTTATTCGGCGTTCCTGAGACTTGGAAGGAGTTTGATCCATTTTGCAGCGCCGGTTCCTTTCATCTCTCCCCGTGCCGCGCGCGCCCTGCGATTCTCATATTTATAAGTCGCCTATTTCCGTCTCCTCGGCAAGTCTTCTGC
>NW_017307115.1:331755-332897 GCF_000935625.1 Nanorana parkeri | reverse complement strand
GCTACGGCACGCGGCGGCTCTTTTAATAAATCCCGACATTTGATTGCGCACTGATCCGTCTGCTTCAAACAACTGTAACTTTGTGCACGGCATCAATATTGTTTGAGAGGCTCTTGTCACGGCGAGGAATGACACGATGACAAATACTCCCCCGGGGGGACGCTGACGGTTGGCACCGCACACGGAAAAACCCGATAATATATTGATCCCCGCGCCATTAGGAGGGGAAAGTTTTCTCTCGGTGGGGCCGGGGGGATCAGCCACTTCTATAATTTATCGCCGCGCTCGCGCCGTGTGATACGGACGCCAGATTCTCCCGCGATTGGAAGGAAGGGTCGAAAGTTTGTTTGATGTTTCTCACTTGGAAGGAGGAGGGAGATTCTGCGTTTGGTATCTCACTGCTGTGGAGAAGGGGGGACGGGCCTTGGCGCTGGCCCACGAGGGATCGAAAGAGGGATCGCGTCACGCCGTATTGAAAGCTGAAGTTTAATCCGCTTGTAGTTTGCCCAGCAATGAGGAAATGATGACATCACCAACCTTTTTTTAAACTTTCATGTGACATCATCACCGGGTCTCTGCGCTAAACTCTTTTCTTTTTCATTACATACCTTATTTTAGACTCAGTGATGTCATCGCTGGTTCTCTGTGCTTCTCCATGCACTGCAGGCAGATCATGGCTGGGGGAAGGGGCCTGCAGGGGGCTGTACATAGCTTCCTGTTACCACTACAGCACCCTGCCTCAGTACTCCCCTCCCCCCAAGTCTACCCTTCCCCCCCCTAGTGATCAGTCTGCTGCAGGCAGGAAGAAGCATTTCCTCAGTCTCCCCTCCCCCGGTGATCAGCCTGCTGCAGGCAGGAGGAAGCATTTCTTCAGTCTCCCCTCCCCCGGTGATCAGCCTGCTGCAGGCAGGAGGAAGCATTTCTTCAGTCTCCCCTCCCCCAGTGATGAGACTGCAACATTGTAACAATTTGCATGTGTGTATGGTCACCAGGATAGGAAGTCAAGGGGATGCTCTTCAACAAGGACAAACAGCGATGAGTATCCGGCTGAGATTCTAACTCTTCAAAAAAATAAATAAATAAGTAAATAAATAAAAAATAATAAACAAATACATATAAAAAATAAAAAGAATATTTATTAC
>NW_017307115.1:314176-331396 GCF_000935625.1 Nanorana parkeri | reverse complement strand
AAACTCTAAATTAAATTCCTGTTTGCTCCGTACAACCCGAAATAAATGGCGGCTGGTTGGTGGCGGCGGCGCCGGTGCGTTTAGCACCTCATTTTACTTTTAAAGTTAAAGCGGGGAGGTTAGCGCGGCCCCCTGATTGATCCCGCCAGCACCGGGGAGCCAGAAACGCTCCCGTCTGTTGTTTCTATCAATTTTTCTCCCGTCATTCACTCGACAAATTGGAGAGAATGGAATATTTATACACTCCGGGTGTCGGAGGAGTAACTCCCGATTATTTGACTCGAGGTCGACATCTTTCTTGCTGCTTCCTTGAAAACCTGTCCCAGCTTTTTTTTTTTTCCCCCTGCCCGAGCCACTTCCAGCCCCCAAGGCGCGCCGCGGCAGAATACTGATCGGTGTCCGCACGTGGTGCCAATTAAAGTCTATGTGAGCCCCAACAATGAACCAGAGTCGGGGTGACCCGCACCTGGTGACACCCCGCAGTGACATCATCGCGTACGCGTTCACTCGGGAGATTGTGTTCTGTGTTGGGGAAGAGGGTTCCATGGACGGCTTCCAACCTGAAATAACTCTGTCTATTAAGTATTTCATTTGATTTTTTACTGCCGGATACATCTATTAGACGTGACAGCCAGATTCATATTCGGTTTAGTGACTTTCGAATCTCGCTGAATCATGTTCCCGTGAAGATGATACAATTTTTCTTTTCGTGTGTAATATTTTCTCGCTGACATAGCCGGTCCCGAGTGTAAAGCAGAAATGGACTTGTTGTTCATTAGGTTCAGCCGCGTCATTGAGCGGAGAGCAGACGCAGGTCGGCACTTAAACAATCTCCTATTATTAGAAGTTTAATGAACGGCGAGATCAGACGAATATTATTCCATTTAGGAACGCAAAGTAATTGGGGCCAATAAAGTGAACGGAGACATAGAATTGAACGAGTCCATCAATCTGAGAGGAACGCGGACGCGTCTTTGATACAGGCAATAATGTCACGGATGGACTTATTGCACAGGTGACAACCTATCACGGTACCAAGCTTGAACTCACTGAGCCATGTAGGCTGTATGGGGCCCCATGATTTCTAATAGCGGCCCTGATCAGGTGAGTGTATCTGCTTTATTTGAGTCCCCAGGACCAAATGAGCACTTAGCCCTTGCAGTGCGGAGGAAGCCCCACCGCAAGGGTAAGTTTTATAGTTTCTCTTTATTAATAAGAAATTGCCACATGTGGGGGGAAAACAAAAAAGCAGCAACAGGGAATTCTGCGCGGCTTCAATCTGCTGCCTTCACATGGGATTCGCATGAAACTCACACGGGCGGGCGCGCACATCCCCGCCGCCGCCGCGTCTGTGCAAATGAGCCATTAATAGGCAGCACTCAGCAAGAAACTTATCTGCTGAGACGGCGAGAATTAAGCGGCTTGACACAAATAAAACATGTCAAAGATTAAACACACAGTAAGAACAGAAATTAGAATGCAAATGCAACAACTAAAAAAAATAATAATTTAGACTTATAAAGACTCCAAAAAAAACAAAAAACAACGCGTGCGGCGAAAAGATAAAATACGACCAACTTAAAAAAAAAAAAAGCCTGAAGTGTCGCCGTCTTCTGAATATCAAAAGGTCCATTAAGCCCGATCTTCTGCGTCGGCAAACGCTCGTGCCAGTGGCTGAAATTAGACAAGATGTTGGGAAATAAAAATCAATCAAATAAACAAGCGGGCCGGGCTCTTTATTTTTTGTTTGTTGGGTGTCTAAGTGTTATAAGCGAGGACTTCAAAGCGAACGCAACGCTCGCTACTCTTCAAGGAGCTGAGACAAGTGCGGCGCGCGTTTTGTAGTTGACGTGTTTTGTTTAAAAAAAAAAAAGAAGCATGCCAGGCTCCCCGACCTGCGCTCACCAGCTGTGATAAACGATTTATATTACAATTCTGTATTTGTTCTTCGGGAGACTTAAAACATCCGAGTGATCGGAGTTACGAAAAAAAAAGAAAGACAAATTCCAGATTTAATGAGATAATGGAAGTTAAAGCGGACGCGGCGTCAGATATATTCTGTATGTGAATTGCAGCACGCTGAGTAATGTGTCATTGTAACGCTTGCAGGTATCTATCAGAGATCGCACGACTCCCCCGGCAATGCCTTCCTCTGTGCCATCTATGTCCAGGCATCATCGCGGGGTCACCATCTACTTCCTGGACTGAGATGGTGGTTTAGAGATGACACAGTCATGGAAATCCTGGTGCCTGTGCAGTTCTCTCGCCTTGTGACTTGCTACAATGTTACAATGTTGCAGACTGATCACTAGGGGAGGCGACACTAAGGAAATGCTTCCTCCTGACTGTAGCAGACTGTTCACCGGGGTAGGGGAGGCTGAGGAAATGCTTTCTCCTACCGGCAGCCGACTGATGACATCATCTCAGCCTAGGGAAAGTCACTGGGTGTAGCTCAAGTACTTTAAGGGGCTGATGAATAAATGTTCCACCCAGTGCATAGCTGGGTGAATGGCGCTCATACTGCATTCCCACCACTAGAGGGCAGTAAGACCACTCTGGGTTTTAATGCCATTTACTACTTTACTGCTATTTACTAAAGAGTACCCTACTTTGGTGGTCAGCAGAAAATGGTCCACTACATTGGTGATCAGTGGAGAAGGGTCCCCTACATTGGTGGTCAGCAGAAAATGGTCCCCTACATTGGTGGTCAGCAGAAAATTGTCCCCTACATTGGTGGTCAGCAGAAAATGGTCCCCTACATTGGTGGTCAGCAGAAAATGGTCCCCTACATTGATGGTCATTAGAGAAGGGCCCCTTACATTGGTAGTCAGTATAAAATTGTGCCGTACATTGGTAGTCAGTGTAGAAGAGTCCCCTACAATGGTGGTCAGTGCAAAAGGGTCTCCTACACTAGTAGTCAGTGGAGAAGGGCCCCCTATATTTCTGGATAATGGAAAAAGGTCCCTTTTATTGGTGGTCATAGGGAGAAAGGCCACTATATTGTCATCAATAGAGAAGGGTCACTTGAATTGTTGGTCAAAGACAGAAGGGTCCCCTGCATTGGTGACCAGTTGAAAAGTCTTCCCTTACATTGAGGGGGAGGGGATGGCTAAAATTGTCTGTAGTAATAGTAATTGGAGGACTGTAGTAATTTATGGGAAATGAGAAAAGAAGCTTGACTGTTCCGATGCTTTTGGTATTGCTAAGTGATGTTGGTGCTTCATCTATTCAGATACCAACACCAGGCACCGTTGCAGGGAACCCAGGCATGAGATTATTCTGTAACTCCTGAAGAAACTCCTGGATCCTCGTAAGAAACCTTCAGGTCCCACAGAACCCTGGTAGAGCGAGGCTACTCTATAGTATGCAGCCATATGGAAAGTAATCATACAGGAAACATCTTTTTAAAAAGAATATAACAATAAATATTCCCCAATGGATGCATCTATATGCCCCGCATACAGCCGGGAATCTTACCAGTCTGGTGTTATGGTCAGTGGGGAAGAATACTCAGAGGGACTTTACAAGTTTGTGTCTTAGTTGGCTGAAGGCAACACAGAATCAGATCTTCTCATGTAGTGGGATGGCATGTTGAATGTTCATAGATAGTACCTCCATCATGGCTGATCTAGTGACCCCGCTGATGGGTGGAATGTTCTTCTAGATGTTGATTTGCAGCAGTAGCTGTCAATCAGAAGCAATACAGTTATCCTAGCTGTAGAATGGTATGGGACCAGGTGCCTTATCTGCTGCTGCATGTGGGCCCTGAGGGAACTGGAGGATTCAGGAAGATGTCCAGGTTGGCCCTCACAAATGCCAACCCTAGTCGGTCAGTCAGTGAGGATGCTGGCAGCCAGAAGGAATTAGTCGGTGGCGTAGTCAGCCCAGGTTGCACCTACTGAGAAGACACATGCGATTCGTTTAGTTATAAATCAAAATTCGGACGAAATTTTCCGAAATTTGGACACATCCGAATTTCTGAATCCCAATGCATCCGAATGTGTTCGAGTCCGAATTTCCATTTACGAATTTCGGATCACCTCCAAATTTCGTTCGAAAACTACAGTAAACTGAATCGGACATGTGACCTTTCTGGCCAATCAGATGTGTTTTTCGGTTTTATGCATCTGAATGGGTCTGAACACAAATTTTTGTTACGGCAACATGGGAGCCATATACAGTATATACATATAGTACTAAAGCTGAGACTCCCAGACCCCAATGGCAGTCGGGATCCCAATTTCAGAATTGCATTCGGGAGCTCCTGAATGCCATTTGGGCCTGGGAGCAGAATTTTTGTCACAAGGAGGGTGCAGAGGGTGTGGCCCGCACCCGCGTGACACTATTGAAGTCAAAAAGTGTCAGGAGAGAGGAGGGGATCCGGCAGGAGAACATCCCTTCCTTTCTCTGCTGGCATCCATCACCAAGATAGCCGCCGGCAGGCGTCAATGAGATGACGGCGCGTGTGCGCGATGACGGGTCTCAGCTCCGGGTGACACCCGGCCTTGGGACGCCCCTCAGCTTTAGTAATATATGTATATGGCTCCCAGACCCGAATGGTATTTGGGAGCTCCCAAAAGCAATTTGGAAATGCGTATCCTGAATGCCATTCGGGTCTGGGAGCCTCAGCTTCAGTATTTATATCTGTATATGGTTTTCTGTTATTCGCAACGAATATTCGTGAATTCGGATTTTGTCCGAATCCGAAACCAGAACCAAATTGAATTTCAGATCCGAATCCCGAAATAATGATTTATCCGAACCGAATTTTTCCGCAGCTTACATGTCTACTACTGAGTCAATTTAAACACAATGAGGGGGATTTATCAAAACTGGAGCAGACAAATCTGGAGCAGATTTGCACTGCAACCAATCGGCTTCTCTGACTCATTTTCAAATCTTACCTGAGCAGACTGGAGAGAGATGCTGATTGGTTGCCATGGGCAACTGCCCCAGATTCTGTTTGCTCCAATTTTGATACATTCCCCCCAATGTATTTAAGTCTGGCTGGAGTTCAGCTCTGAGTATTAGACATACGAAGACCCGAGAACCGCGTTTACCTACGTGAGCGGCGCTCAGCTTCAGCGGCTCGTATGACACATCTCTGTATTCTGTCAGAGAAGAAATTGTGTTGAGTCTGATGGTTTCTGCACAGCCTTCCGTGTCATGCGTGTACGTTTGCTCCGCTCCTCCATTTGGCGAGAAGTATTTGAATAATTGTCATGGTTGGAGCCGGAGCCTCGGGTGGTATCCATCTGCCTCACCCCCCTCCTGTGTCTGATTAGAGTGTAACATCGCCCTGCCATCATAGCTCGCTGGCAGCGGGGAGAACACATGGAAATTCAGACTTGTTTCTTCTGTATTGTGGGAGTCTGGAGAGGCTGCTGACAGAGCGCCGCAGAGAGGACGCCGGCAAGAAGAGACTTCAGATTCCTCTAAGATTTATGTTGTCATATCGCTAGTAAATGATTGTGAGAATTGTGATGTTACCTATAGCAACCCTCTGCTGGAGGACTCTGATCCTTCCTCTATCTAACCGTCCTCTCCTGATATACTCTGCTCTGCTGGAGGACTCTGATCCTTCCTCTATCTAACCGTCCTCTCCTGATATACTCTGCTCTGCTGGAGGACTCTGCTCCTTCCTCTATCTAACCCTCCTCTCCTGAAATACTCTGCCCTGCTGGAGGACTCTGATCCTTCCTCTATAACTCTCCTCTCCTGATATACTCTGCTCTGCTGGAGGACTCTGCTCCTTCCTCTATAACTCTCCTCTCCTGAAATACTCTGCTCTGCTGGAGGACTCTGCTCCTTCCTCTATAACTCTCCTCTCCTGAAATACTCTGCTCTGCTGGAGGACTCTGCTCCTTCCTCTATAACTATCCTCTCCTGATATACTCTGCTCTGCTGGAGGACTCTGCTCCTTCTAATTAACTGCAATACTCTTATCTATTATCTCTCTCACCTTCCTGGTTGCTTCTTCAACTTGTAATTATTTGTTGACATTATTAATTTTTGTTTACTCATTTATTCCCTTTTTATCTCTCGTGTTGTTGATATACTTTCCCCTGTAGACTCGTGTCCCCTGCGGAGACTGGGCTCTAGATCAGAACTCCGGGGAATTTCTGTATCTCTGTCACACTTCCGGGTTGTTCAGATTTTTTTTTCTCTTACTCTGATCTGCGGCCGAAATTTATCACCCATTGTAAACCTCATGCAAATTGTTGCCGCTCTCGCCATAAAGTAAACGGCTTTTATATTACCGACTAAACCGCCGCTAATACCGTGTAAAATGATATTCTGTTACATTGTATTCAACTTCAATTCCCGGAGACTGTAATATATGGGTCAGGTAAAGAGCGGTGGACACTGAGTTGCTGTTAAGTTTGTCTTGTGATTTTACAACATTTTTGCTGCATTGTAACTAACTTGATTGGTGATGATCTGACGGAGCTTTCCATCTCCTAAATACACGAGGGTTCCTTTTAGAAGCACATGGCGCACACAAGCTCATTTTGAAACATTATACACTGAGTGGCCAGATTATTATGACCACCGGACGTTTGTAGGCAAATTATCTAGAGGCAGAGCCAGCTGTACCCGCCCCCTCCCCCGTCCGTTCCGCCAGTCAGCGCTGGAGTATTGGAGCGGGGAGGGGGGGAATCCAGCCCCTCCCCTGTCACGGCAGAGAGCCGTGACAGGATCGAGAGGTGAGCGAACGCCGGTATGTGTTCGCTCACCTCCTGATCTACTGAGCCGAGCCGGGACAGTCTCATTGTCACAGGTCGGCTAGAACTATGAGGTGAGTGGAAATCACTCACCTCATAGTTCTCCTTTAAGGCAGAAGATCGGTGTTGCAGCTGCAGAACTAGAGACTAGCACAGCCAGGCAGAGCAGCGCAGGGCAGGGCAGGGCAGGAGAGAATGGTTATTGTAGCTGGAGAACTAGGGAGCCCATCAAGCCAGGAATAGAGAAGGTGGCTATTGCAAAGGTAGAACTAGAGCGTCACGCTACGTTGATAGCGCAACCTGTCAGAATCTAGATACACGGTCACACAAGGTAGGTTGAATGACACCGGGCATCAGAGCAGAGCGTGCAGGAGGCAGCTCAAGAGATAGGTCCACATACCTGATATCTCTCATTAAAGGAGAACTATGGGGTTAAGTCTCTTCCCAATAGTTCTCCTTAGGGTAACGGGAGGACACAAACTAGCGTCCTCCCGTCACCCTAAGCTCAGTATACTGCGAGCTGTAGCTCGCAGTATACTGAGACGCCGCAGTATACCGCGAGCAGCTGCTTGCGCTATACTGAGACGCCGCAGCTGAAACGGATCCCGACAATTCTGTCTTGATCCGCCCAGCTGCGTGACTGACAGCTGGCTCTGCCTATCTAGAAGTATCCGCCCCCCCGTCCGTTCCGCCAGTCAGCGCTGGCGGATCGGAGCGGGGAGGGGGGAATCCAGCCCCTCCCCTGTCATGGCACAGAGCCGTGACAGGATCGAGAGGTGAGCGAACGCCGTTATGTGTTCCCTCACCTCCCGATCTACTGAGCCGACCTGTAACAGTCTCATTGTCACAGGCCGGCTAGAACAATGAGGGGAGTGAAAAGCACTCACCTCATAGTTCTCCTTTAAGCACTGATAAAGGGGTGTGTTTTGGACCCCCTGAGATTGATTGCTCTACTTGAATGTTCCTTGATAGAAAAAAAAAGTTTAATTGATGTGGTGCTTCAATTCCTACATCTGCTGGAGTAATAACCTTGCAGCGGTAGGAAGGGACCTTTTAGGACACGCTTGTTCCTGGGCCGCTGGACCCGCATCAGAAGCGTGGGATGCTGTGGCTACAATTATAACCTTGCTTCTAGAGAGCTGACAGCCTGACTATGGAACAAGCACTCAAAATTACTGCTTTCAAAGTGCCGCGACGTACCCGACTCTTTCACTTTCATTAAGCCGGAACGGCATTCAAAGCGCAATAATCAATCATAAATATGTAAAGTGAAAACCTATTTACCTGTGTCTGATTTTTCCTTTGTAGAAAGCCTCGGCTAGAAGAAAAACAAAATGCTGTGTATGGCTTTTAAGGGTGGCAGCAGATGTAAGAGAACATTCACCCTTTCTGACCCCGAATTGGGGAGCGTTCATATGTCTGACATTCTGCGGCCTGGTTGAGTTCTCCGGCCCGATGAAGTGATCGGCTGGGATGGGATTTTTGTTGCCAATCACTTTTGTATTGCTCCAATAAGGTGCCCCTCCTCCATAGGCCAGGGCATACACAATACTAAAGTCTAAAGCGGCCATGGTATGTGCCACCAACTGGAGTCTGTAGGTAGATTTAGGCCTGTAGTATCTGCTAGCTGGTATACATACAATATATGGCCAAAAGTATAATATACCTCTCCATAAAATGAAATTCTAGTGTTTCCAGTGTAGGTTCTGTTATTATTATTAGGGATGCACCGATACCACTTTTTTAAGACCGAGTACGAGTACCGATACTTTTGATCAAGTACTCGCAGATACCAATTACCGATACTTTTTCTTAAAGGGACAGGTCACATTTTTTCTAAAGCAGTACAAACTAATGCTTTAAGGTCACTTTCTTAATATTATGATTTATGAGATGAGGAGGGAGCATGACGCCGGCTTCCCGGCCAATCAGAATGCCGGGCACTGCGTCATTACACGGCCGCCCGGCTTCCGGATTTGCTAGCTTCCTGACCAATCGGGAAGCCGGGCAGCGCGTCACTTCTGTTGGGAATGGAGAATCACTTTGGTCTGGCTGGAGGGTTGGAAGGCAGCGGAGCCCGTGGTGCTGTGCCCCCTGGGGGTGGCGTCCCAGGGGTGCCAGAGAATCACTTTGGGTGTGGGACCCCAACACTGATTCACTGACACATGGACACGGCACTCATTGCATACTCTGCACAACGCCTCTTGGACAGGCCTAATGACTAGTCCGGGGCAATATTTTTGCACTCCGGCCCCTAAGGCCTGTCAGCGTGGTGCACTGGCACTTTAGCTTTATTTATTGCACTCTATGCATGATTGGCACTTTTTGATTGAAAATTTGACTCACCAGATGACTGAGGGTGCCCTTTACCGACGTCGGGGAGGAGATTCTGTGCCCTTATATAGGGTTATCTGTCTTCTCCCACCAGTGGGGGGTGTCTATTGTCGGGAGAGCCCACTACCTAATACTATATGGGACCTGTTTCGGCAGGTGGCCAAAGGATCGGGGTCCACTAGCATTCGGGTTGGTGGACCATAGTCGTCTCAACCCCTGTCAGGAGCCTTGCGCCCCGGGGGGTCGGGAAATTGTGGCCCCTTCTTTATTGTGCACGTTTTTGTGTGTTGTGATTCACTTTTTTTTGTTGACAGGGGATTCGTTTTCTAGCACGCTCCACGGGCTATAAAAAAAAAACAACTATGTAACTATGTAATTGTGGACAATTGTGCTCTTCTAAGTTTGTGGTAACAGTGTGGGGAAGGCCCTTTTCTGTTCCACCATAAGTGTCCCCGTGTACAAAGCCAGCTCCATAAAGACATGGTGTGACCAGTTTGGTGTGGAAGAACTCGAGTGTCCTGCAAAGAACCTCAACCCTCAACCAAATTGGATTGCCGATTGTGAGCCAGGCCTTCTCAGTATTCCAGTGAAGGATACTGATCATATTAGAACATACAAACACATTTTGGACAATCATGCACATCTAACCTTGTGGTAACAGTTTGGTGAAGACCTTTTTCTGTTCCAACATGACTGTCCCCTGTGTACAAAGCCAGCTCCATAAAGACATGGTGTGACCAGTTTGGTGTGAAGGACTCGAGTGAACTGCACAGAGGCCTGACCTCAACCCTACTGAACAACTTTGGGATGAATTGGAACACTCACTGTGAGCCTAGTGTTTTCATCCAACATCAGTACTTGACCTCAAGAATGGGCACAAATTCCCCCAGGCACCCTCCAAAATTATCTGGAAAGCCTTCCCAGAAGAGTATAGGATGTTATAGCCGTAGAGGGGAGACAAGTCCATTTGAATGCCTAAGCTCCATAAAGACATGGTGTGACCAGCTTGGTGTGGAGGAACTCAAGTGTTCTGCACAAAGCCCTGACCTCAACCCTACTGAACACCTTTGGGATGAATTGGAATGATGATTGTGAGCCAGAACTTCTCACCCACCATCAGTACCTGACCTCACATGTTACCTCAACCCTACTGAACACCTTTAGGATGAAATGGAATAACAATTGTGATCCAGGTCTTCTCATCCAACATCAGTACCTGGCCTCACAAATGGGCACAAATTCCAACAGGCACTCTCCATAATCTTGGGGAAAGATTTTCGAGAAGAGAGAAGGATGTTAAAGACACAAAGGGGGCAATTCCTTATTAGTTTTTATGGTTTTGGAATGGGATATCCATCAAGGTCACATGTCCAATTAGAAGAGAGCTACTATGAAGACATTTTTAGTGTTCAGCGTTTTATTCAGCTTACCAAGGACGCCTAGGAATGTCTATTCCTCCAGGCTGACACACCCAACCATCAAGACATTTTGATATTTGCATAACTCCTCCCAAGAGCCAACCCACTGCTTGCATCAGGGCTGAGGGTGCTGTGATGTTTTCAGGAAGCTATGTACATAGCAGCCCCTTCCACCTGCCATGATCTGCCGGTATTCTATCAAACTTTGTGACTGCATTAGACTGTGTGACCGGTGAGGCGGTCACACATTTTAACCTAATCCCGCCCAGTTTTTCTGCAGTATAATATGTGACCGGCAAAAGGTGTAGAATTCCAGCTGTTCCAGGGCAGATCGGCGTCGCAAATGTATGTGCAGGAGAACCGATCTGCCCTGGAACAGCTGATCGGTCCTGAAATGTCGCGATCTCACATTTCACAAAGTCGGATAGAAGTCACATTTCAGGACCGATCAGCTGTTCCAGGTCAGATCGGTTCTCCTGCACATACAATCTGCGATGTCGATCTGCCCCGGAGCAGCGGACAAAGCGTTGGAATTCTTCACCTTTTGCCGGTCACATATTTTACCGCAGAAAAAGCGGGCGTTATTAGGTTAAAATGTGTGACCACATGACCGGTCACACAATCCAACCCAGTCACAATCTTTGCTAGAACACCTGCCTTTGCATGGAGAACCACAGAGACCCAATGATGACATCACTAGGCCCAAAATAAGGTATGTAATGAAAATGGTAAACCTGGTATGTGTTCGCTCACCTCCCGATCTACTGAGCCGACATTTGACAGTCTCATTGTCACAGGTCGGCTAGAACTACGAGGTGAGTGGAAATCACTCATCTCATAGTTCTCCTTTAAATAATCATTAAAACAAATAAAAGTCTTATGAGTCAAAAAACGTAAAATTATTCTTAATTGGTCATAGAGTTATTGTTAGGTTATCCGACTCATACTGATGCTGCAAAATCTGGTCTGGGTCCTATGACCCCCGGTCATGAAAGGTATTAATAAAAAAGCTTTCCCTATCCTCCTGCGCAATGTCCCTTTGGCACTGAGTATAGATTTCTAGGAAACGGGAGAGACGCGGCCAATCAATGCCAGAAGAATTCAAACGTTATTTCTCTTCCCCCCCAGAACCGCGTGGATCTTCAGCGCAGCCTGGCGCCCCCTACTGTCCGCCCATCGTCTCGCCTGACTGCACAGTTTTAATCACCCCCTTTTCCTTAGCACATCGCAGCCGCGGTGCGTTTTCTTCAGCTATTTTCCAACTCTGACGAATGCGTTCTGCCGTCACGTGAAGCACCTGAAAAGTGGAGCTACCGGGGCGTGACAAATTGCGAGTATACGGCGAAAGTCACCCAACCACGAATGGAGCGCGGTAACGTCTGCGGATGTGTTAATTGGACAGAATCTCTGCGTACCGCCGGCGTGCTTGCAATTTACACTTTTATAGTTCGACAAATATTCATTTAAACATTTCTACGTATTTCTCAAGCAGTGATAGCGAGACGGAGAGTATTACAAGTGTTTTATAATCATCGGCCGCGGATCGCGGCGTCAGTAGTGGGCAGCGAGCTTATTGGGTTTCAAGTTTATTGGCCGAGCTATCTCCCCAAACGTCCCCCTAGCGCTGTATAGAGAACACTGAGCCAGTCACATCAGTCTCTGAGCCAGAGGAGCTTACACTCCGCCGCACAGTCACAGGGTATTATTATTATACATTCATACGGCTCTCACGGCATCATTTTTCAGTTATAGAAATAAAAGAATACATTCCATGGCCGGTGATTTACACTCCCCAGCTTTGGGTGGACTGACCCTTCAAGTCGGGATTATGGGGTCAATTTATCAATGTTTTTACCCAAGATTGAAGCAACCTTTACCCAAGGGTAGCCCATTTTTCTAATACAATTTTATGTGAAGAATGGGTGAATCTTGGATGAAAGTTGTGTGGCTCTTGGGTGAAAACATTGATGAATAGACCGCCATGCCCTGTAGGGACAAGGAGACCAAAAGAGACCGTAGACCACAACCCAAATGCGTGGATCGGCCACTTAGGCTGACCCATTGTAGAGAAGAAGGCAAATGCGTATCTGCAAATGAATGCGCCCATGGCATCCTGCCAAGCTCCTGGCAGCCAGTGACGTCACTGGGCGGGATGCCAGCCAGAGTGTCCCAATCTGCTAAGTCGTGGGCAGGGAGATGTGTGAGGACCATACACATCCCCCACCCAGCTCTTAGCAACCTGGGGCTCTCTGGCCAGCGTCCTGCCTAGTTCCTGGCAACCAGTGACGTCACTGGTTGCCAGGAGTTGGAGGGGATGCCGGCCAGAGCGTCACACCCACATACACAATCTCCCCGTCCGCTTTGGTTGCTAAGAGCTGGGTGCGGAGATGTGTATGTCCCTTACATATCTCCCCACTTGGCTCTTAGCAACCAAGGACACTCTTACCGGTGTCCCGCCTGGCTCCTGGCAACCAGTGACGTCAATATTTGCCAGGAGCTGGGTAGGAAGCCGGCCAGAGCATCTCTAGTTGCTAAGAGCCAGGTGGGGAGATGTGTATGGGAGAGGGGTAGAGAGAGAAAAAAAGTCAGTTGTCTCTGTGTGTCATTGAACTTTTGCTGACCCATGGAGTGCCCCCCCCCTTTCAACTGGCACCCAGGGCATGTGCCATATGTGCCATACGCTGGATACCCCACTGGAAGGAAGATTAAGGAGAATGGATGGTTTTTAATCACGACATCCAGATTTTGCCTTTCTTTATCCATAATACCCAATAGGCCGTGCCCCAGGGGCCGAGATCCTTTTCATGCCCCAAAAAACTTTGAAGTTTTTTTTTTTCTTATTGTGATTTCACAAAATCAAAAAAACATTTCCGCCGGAGCGGATTGCGGTGTGCGGCCGAGCGCTTTCCCTTTGTGCCTTCGCAGGAAACTTCATGAGTCAGTCCTTTAATTTCATTAAGATTTGAAGTAACAGACCGGCAGATGGCCGTGTATCAAGTGATCTCAGATTTAAGATACATATTCATTCATTAGAAAATGCAAATTCCGCCGGCTTTATGTCACTTGGCGCGCGCGCTCTCAATCCGCCGCGCTCCCCGGCAAAATGATGTATATTCAGGATTGCTAAAACCGCACACAGATGTGCCGCTGGAAACATATAACTATGCATGTCCATCTGTACACGGCACATACCAGCCATGAATAGAGATTACAATGTAGCCTTGTCTCCGACCTGCTGATTATTTAACAGAAAAAGTGTGGAAAAAAACAGCTCTGAATGATTGTCATGTATCCTTCAAATTCAGGTAAAGCCCCAATTTGATGAGTAGGGATTCATCGTCTCTGTGTGTCGTAGTTACCATTGTCCCTGGTACAGAAAGTGAGGAAAACAAGAGGGGATTTCCCCTAACATTGGAGAGATTTGCCCTCACTTCCTGTTGTATTTCCTGAACAGGAAGTAAAGAGAAATCTCCCCAGTGGGAGATTATTTTTTCAAAAACGGCCAGTATGACTGCGACTTGTGCTGCTGAAAGGAAGCGGTCAGTCTACAACAGTGGTTCTCAACCTGTGGGTCGTGACCCAAAAGTGGGTCGCAAGCCACAGTTGAGGGGGTCGCCTTGTGCTGTGCTAGGTAAGAGACTCCTTAGCCTCCTCCTAGTGCAGCAGTGTCAGTTCTCCTAGATGGTGCTGCAGCAGCGGCGGCCGGTAGGATCTGGGAGAGGGAATTGGGCAGGAGTGAGGGGAGGTCGAGTGCCACTAGCCACCTGAGAGCCCACTCAGATACTAGTATTGGTGCACCCCTAAATTTTACCATTGGGGGTCACCACAACTTGGCAAATGTTACCAAGGGGTCCCGGCCCTAGAAAGGTTGAGAACCACTGATCTACAACATTGTAACTTTGTAGCCAGTCACAAGGTGAGAGGCTGCAGCAGGTGCTGATCTGTGTCAAACATTTGAGTTACATGACTGTGTCATCTCTAAGCCAGCATCTCAGTCCAGGAAGGAGATGGCGACCCTGGGTGATGGCTGAACAAAGATGGCGCCGTCCTTCTAGAGAGAAAAGCAGATGAAGGCATTGTCAGGGTCAGCACTGTGATCTCTGTGATAGGTAATAAATACCTGGAAGTGTTACACTGATACATTACTTAACATGTGGCATTCAACATGAAATATATGTAATATCTGGATAGAGCAGGAAAATGAAAACAGCCCTTGACAGGTATTATTGATGAAATAATGAAGAGGGACATGTATATAAATGAGAATGTTGTATCCATGTTATACATGTGATGCCGATGTGTCCTGTGCGGTTGGTGTGTTTTCCCTCTCCACTTATGAGCGGGCTTATCTGTCCGTTCAGCAGTTTCTCTGGCGTATCTACATCCTCAAAGCTTCTTCTGGACCTATACGAGAGAGAGAAAAGAACAGTTACAAGATAAATATGCAGAAGATCAAAATATGTGAAATCAATGTATAAAATATCGATATATATCGTGTGGAAGATCAATATTCAAAAGATTAAGATATAGAAGATCAGGACACAAAAGATCAAGGTACGGAAAGCCAAGATACAGAAGATAAGTATACGGAAGATCATGAAATGTGAGATCAATATATGGAAGACTAAGATACAGAAGATCAAGATACAGAAGATCAAGATACATAGTTATTCAACATACAGAAGATCAAGATACAGAAGATCAACATACAGAAGATCAAGATATGGAAGATCAATATAAGGAAATTCAAGACACAGAAGATCAAGATACTGTAGACCGAGATATGGAAGATCAACATACAGAAGACAAAGCTTCTAATTATATGGTATCTGTTTCTTTGATGAACTTGGGCTGCGGTGGTCGGGTTGAGATATAGTTCTTGGCTTTTATGGCCATGATTAGTGTTATGCTTCTTTGAATAAAGTTGTCAGGTTTTTAATAAATTATAACCAGTTGGTTAAAGTAGAACTAAAGTGAAAATCTAAAAAACAATTGTGAGCAGCGGGTGTTTTCTTTATTGCAGATTGCAGATATAGCAAAATTTTGTATGGGGCCCCGTGATTTCTAGGTACACCCCTTGCAGAGCCCACTTGAGATACCACACAGCCCACCTGAGGGTGACCCTGCAGAGCCTACCATAGACTCTCTATGGTGGGCTCTGCAGGGTCTCAGGTGGGCTGGTCACACTCCTTACCTGTCCGCCTCCTCTTCCTACACGTTCGCTGGTGGGCCCCACCTCTTCCTCCTTCACCAGGCCCGCCTCCTCCTCCATCACCGGGCCCCGCCTCCTCCTCCACTGCCAGGTCCAGCCTCCTTCACCGCCACTGCTGGCTCTCACTGACTCATCACCGGCTGTGGAGAGGAACGCACCGATGCACAGGTCACTGTCAGTGATCGGAACAGCGGCACGTTCCTCTTCACAGCCGCCAGTGACAGCCAGCAGCATGAGATGCCATAGCGACCCAGGCAGCCCGCACGGCATCATGGATGTCCTAGCTGGGCCCCCCTGTGCCCTGGGCCCCATAGCAGCCGCCTGGGTCGCTATGGCGATTGTCACGCCACTGTATATAAATATCAATGTGTGTGTGTTCGTACTTTTGTGTGCGCACGCTTATGCAATAGGCTGCGCACGCCCACGACCAACCAATAGCAATACATCTGAAGATTGCTCGTGTATACCTATATATAGAGCAGCGGAGTTTTCCTTTAAGGCAGCTCTCAATATATATAAACCCGTTCTTGTTACAATTCGCCACGTCGCAGAACACGCAGCGTGATTCCAGACTTGAAAGCGATGCGTTTAGCTCCTCGTACAATGCGGATTACGAACGCCCCGCCCCGACATCAATCGGTTTATAATCCCCCTGTAACGCTATTCTCCGTCATTCCTTTCTGATCCCGAAAAATAAAAATATCGGATTTGTTTTTTTTTCTCTCTCTTTTCCGACTTTACCCGCGAAATGTTCCGATAACATTTTTTTTTTTTTAGACGCCTGCTTGTAAGATAACATTTCAGTGGATCGGCGCGCGGGGCGCCCGGCCGGCTTATTGTGTTCTGAGGAGTTCCAGCTAAATGTCACTCTTTAATCACATTTTTCATTCGCTGTAAGGTGCTTATTTTCAGCGCGCCGCTTCGATCGTTACCAACCTGCCAATTAATCTCCGTCAGAAAAATTGATCAGATCCGTCCAAGGCTTTCAGCTCTGCGCAGGGATATCATTCCTCTCCATTCCCCCGCCCGGTGCCGCGCGGATCGTCTCTCTCGGCCCCTAGAGCTTGGGGAGGGGAAGGGGGGTGATTTGGGGTCCTGCACCTGAAGACGCGGGGCAGCAGGGGGCGCTGGTGCGCAGCTGAAACCGGAGGAAATCCATTTTCTGATCTGTTGCTTTAATAATTAAATGCTGCAGTTATTACTTACTATTATGTTATCGATCTGCAGAACATCAGGCTCTTCCACCCCGCTGTACAAATGGGGATGAGCAGGGGTCTGTAACAATAGCGGAACGTCTTCAAATACATGTAATGGGAGTCCTAACCTAAGGCTGAGACTATTTCCTCTCTCCATCCGCTCTGATATGTCCAGAACATATGTCTAGAAGTATCTGGAGCCACGCTTGCTCTCACCTCAATACATTGATTATATGAATATTATTTGATACAATTTGCTGTTTTTTTAATCTTTTTACTTGACTTTTATTGAGTAGATTTTACGTAAAGTGGACCAATTAGGTATATTATCTAAT
>NW_017307115.1:307958-314159 GCF_000935625.1 Nanorana parkeri | reverse complement strand
CTGACTGGCGGAACGGACGGGGGAGGGGGCGTGTACAGCTGGCTCTGCCTTTAGATAGGCAGAGCCAGCTGTCACTCACGCAGCTGGGCGGATCCAGACATAATTGTCGGGATCCGTTCCGGCTGCGGCGTCTCAGTATATAGGGAGCTGTAGCTCGCGGTATGCTGAGCTTTGGGTGATGGGAGGACGTGAGTTTGTGTCCTCCCGTTACCCTAAGGAGAACTATGGGGAAAAGCCCTAACCTTTCCTTTAAGTGCGGCATGCTCCATAATGTGTCCAGGTATTTATCACCTCTGTAACATGTTAAGTAATGTGTCAGTGTAACATTTCCAGGTATTAATTGCCTCTCACAGAGATCACAGCACTCCCCCTCACAATGCCTTCATCTGCTTTTCTCTCCAGAAGGACATGGCCATCTTTGTTCAGGCTTCATCCAGGGGCAACATCCACTTCCTGGACTGTGACGCCGGCTCAGAGATGATACAAACATGCAAATCCTGGTGCTTATACAGTTCTTGGCTGTGTTCACAAATGACTGACACAACAGCTTCTGCTGCGGCCTCTCACCTTGTGACTTGTTACAAAGTTACAATGTTGCAGACTGATCACTAGGGGAAGGGAGATTAAAGAAATGCTTCCTCCTGTCTGCAGCAGACTGATCACTGGGCAAGGGGAGACTGGGGAAATGCTCCCTGCTGCCTGCAGAAGACTGATCACTGGGGGAGGGGAGACTGAGGAAATGCTTCCTCCTGTCTGCAACAGACTGATGACATCATCTCAGCCTAGGCAAAGTCACCAGACTGAATATTAAGGATAGTTTTTAGATAGGTGGAGACTTGTGAAGTTATTAGAGGATTCACCATAAAGCAAAAATAATAACTATTACACATGTGACAATTATTTTGCTTCACGTTTTTGTTTAGAAAAGTCCAGTAGTGCTCTCTGAGTGGAAGCAGTGGCCTCTCTGCAGAGGTCTGACACCCCGCCTACTGAGTCAGACCTATAGCTCTGCAATCAGCAAAGTTCATGCTTCCTACCAATAGAAGAACACTAGCTCTGACACCGTAAAGGGGGCGTGTCAGACCTCTGCAGAGAGACCACTGCTTCCACACAGGTTGCAGGAATCCCACTTTGCAGCATGATGGCAGGGCACAGACTGTGGCTGCTTCAGATAGAAAACTGTAAGACTTCGCACACCTTTTGTCTCTCTGCTTGCCCTCTGACACCATTGTTTTAATGGTGTTGGAGGGCAAGCAGAGGCAAGTCTCCTCCCGCCCCCTCTCAGGGTATATGGAGTGAGCTGACACTCAGGGGGGTAGAACACAGTGATATAAGTATCAGCCACTGCAGGAAGGAGCTGCTGAGCCATGGCCTGCTGCATGCTGGGAAATGTACTCACAGGAGGCAATGTCAGCACCTCGGCACTTACTAGGGTAGAGCCCTCTTCTTCCCTTCTGCCCCCCTCCCCCAAGTGGCGGAACGCCAGGGCCAGGTTACACATGCCACCGCTGCGACCCCGGTATTTATGCCATTGTCTGTTATATAATCTCTTCTCTCCAGGCTTTCTACTGTGCTTCTGGATGGGATATCAGACTTGTTCTATATTATTACATGACGCTCAACCTCCCTCTCTGAGAACTGCAGTGGGTGATGCTCGGAGCTTGGGAACGTTCTGCCTGCATCTCTACAGGGTTAAATACAGCACCATTCCCATGCAGCAGAAGAGGTCAGATCGCTTTGAATGAACCAAATTAGACCAATCCACAGAAATCAATCCACCAATTCTCTCTGCTGGGAGAACAAATTTGATCAGTGATTGGTAATGGGGGCCAAACAACTCCCTGACCAGTTAAGTCCCTCAGCTTCAGGAAGGCCACGCTCCAATCCCCTCCTGGCCAGGATCTAATAGGCATCATTTTATTCCTTACTATTATCTCCCTATATACATGTACAGAGGAATTATGGGTAAGATTTCAGCCTCCCATTTCCCTCCACGGCTCTGTTTTAGTCAATAAAATGCCTTCTAGCTAGATTTATGACATTTTTTTTTTACAGTCGCGACGGTGGGGGGGGGGGAGAGGGGGTCATTTAATTTTTCTCTGCATGTGAATAAAAGTGGGATTCACATTGAAACCTGCTCAAAGCCAATGGTGGACTAGTAAGCAGTCCTGTGGACTCCTTTACTAGTTCACTGTCTGCTTTTCTGCCCAAAATTGGTTCATCGCCGTTCACGGGATTAGGAATTTCAGATTTGACCTGAAATGTTGATGAAATCAGCCCCACATTTCACCAAGATATCTGTGTATTCAAAATTTGCCAAAAAAAGAAAATACATGGCTGAGAGTTAGGATTAGCACTAGGGTTAAAACTAGGGTTAGAATTAGGGTTAGACTTAGAGTTAAAACTAGGGTTAGGGTTAGCATTAGGGTTAGACTTAGGGTTAAACTAGGGTTAGAGTTAGGGTTAGCCCTAGGGTTAGACTTAGGGTTAAAACTAGGGTTAGAGTTAGCATTAGGATTAGACTTAGGGTTAAAACTAGGGTTAGCATTAGGGTTAGACTTAGGGTTAAAACTAGGGTTAGAGTTAGGGTTAGCATTAGGGTTAGCCCTAGGGTTAGACTTAGGGTTAAAACTAGGGTTAGAGTTAGCATTAGGATTAGACTTAGGGTTAAAACTAGGGTTAGCATTAGGGTTAGACTTAGGGTTAAAACTAGGGTTAGAGTTAGATTAAGGTTATTGAAGGGGTTAGCATTAGGGTTAGCAGTAGGGTTAGCCTTAGGGTTAGAGTTAGGTTTAAAACTAGGGTTAGCATTAGGGTTAGATTTAGGATTAAAACTAGGGCTAGAGTTTGGTTAGAGTTAGCATTATGGTTAAAACTAAAGTTAGGTTAGGGTTAGAGTTAGGGTTAGCATTAGGGTTAGAGTTAACACTAGGGTTAGAGTTAGGGTTAGCATTAGGGTTAGACTTAGGGTTAAAACTAGGGTTAGCATTAGGTCTAGAGTTAGAGTTTACACTAGGGTTAGAGTTAGGGTTTGCATTGGGATTAGAGTTAGGGTTAGCATTAGGGTTACAGTTCAGATTAGCATTAGGGTTAGCATTAGGGTTACAGTTCAGATTAGCATTAGGGTTAGAGTTAGGGTTATCACTAAGGTGAGGGTTAGCACTAGGATTAGAGTTAGGGTTAACGCTAAGGTTAGAGTTAGCCTTAGGAATAGAAATAGGATTAGCACTAGGTTTAGAATTAGAAGAGTTAAGGTTACCATCAGGGTTAGAGTTAGGATTAAAGAATTAGCATTAGCAATAGCGTTAGAGTTAGGGTTAACACTAGAATTAGAGTTAGGGCTAGCATTAGGAATAGATCATTAGAAATAGCACTAAGGTTATAGTTAGGGTTAGCATTAGGATGAGAGTTAGGGTTATCACTAGGGCTAGAGTTAAGGTTAACACTAGGATTACTGTTAGGGTTAGCTCCAGGGGTAGGGTTCCTCTGTTCGTTAATATCTTACATCATGTTTCCAGCTCATGAAGGGCCATTTTTTGGCACGAGAACAAGTCTAGGATAGACGAAAGGAGCTCCCGTAACCTTCAGGGGTCATCTGAAGACCATTTCCCCCTTTAAAACCACCAAAATCATCTTCATTCGGCTTTCCCCACCAAACTTTTACTGAAATTATCCCAAACCTCTCAATTTTGCTCATCCCTATGCAGGATGTGGATATCAGTGACCATGAATATTCAGCTACCTCTGTATCTAGCTGCAGCAGAGGAAGCAGATAAAGTGATAAATGTTCTCAGATACAAATTCCTCTTTTTATAGATTATATTTCATTCCTTCAGCCGGCGGAATTTGGGATTACAATTCGAAGACTAATTCAGAGTAACAATTCTAGAAGCACAAAGGGCACTACCCACAGGAACCAATTGTCCTGCACAGGCCGGCGTTGAGCAGATTGAATTCTGGGGGGCTTGCCATAGGTTACTGCGCTTTGTGCTTTGATCATCGCACTGTTTACTGAATAGACTTCCCGTGCCCCAGAATGGCGTAAAACAACAATGAGTACATTGAATCCTCGAAGCAAGCTACAACAACACTGGGGGTCATGACCTCCTAGTAGTAACATTATCTTTGGCTAGGCTGAAACCTCTGAATGATAGTGAGGAGTGAATCTAGCAAATCACAAAATTTGCTTGCAATTCCCTTACCTAGCAGCGTGCAGGTTTGTCTCTTCTATGGAGAATCATAACATGCAAATCTTCAGACAGATAAACTGTTTCCCAACTGCTAACGCCCTTATTTATTAACAGCTTCATGGAATGGTGGGGGGGGGTTGTTTTTCAGGGGTTGGGCTCCGCCCCTTAGTTCCATTGAAGGGAACTCTTAAGGCCTCAGCATACCAAGATATTTTGGACAATTTCATGCTCCCAACTTTGTGGGAGGAGTTTGGGGACGGCCCCTTCCTGTTCCAGCATGACTGCGCACCAGTGCACAAAGCAAGGTCCATAAAGACATGGATGGGGGAGTTTGGGGTGGAGGAACGTGACTGGCCGCACAGAGTCCTGACCTCAACCCCATAGAACACCTTTGGGATGAATTAGAGCGGAGACTGCGAGCCCCTCCCCCAACATCAGTACCTGACCTCACAAATGGTCCAACATTGCCATAGACACACTCCTAAATCTTGTGGACGCCTTCCCAGAAGAGTTGAAGCTGTTATAGCTGCAAAGGGCGGAGCCAACTCAATATTGAACCGTGCAGACTAAGACTTGAATGCCATTAAAGTTCATGTGCGTGTAAAGGTGTCCCAATACTTTTGGCAATATAGTGTATTTAGGACAATGTTCTTGGTCTATGCTGTTTGACATAGCTGTGGTCAACCATGGAAGGAGATATGGGGAAGATAAGATGTCTATGTATGGAAAAGGGGATACAGCAAAGACAGTAAACTCAACACCATCATTCAACAAAGGTTATAATAGAGAAGTACCTGGGAATGCGTGGACAGGTCTGCGGAGGTGGTCTGTATCATGTGACTGATGGTGGGCATAAGCGGGGGAGGGCTAATGCCTGTAGGTAAGTGTTTTGAAGAGATGTAGATGACATCACTGGTTGGCAGGGGCTGGGCGGTATTCTTGTCAGAGATGTGTATGGTCCTTACACATCTCCCTGCCTAGCTTTTAGCAACCTGGTACTCTTTGGCCACATGACCCAAGGAGATACCACCTCAGGGTGCCTTATTGTAGGGACGTCCCGCATCGGTGGATCTGGCTGTGCATCTGGCTGATGGGGCATAAAGGAATCATTTCCACGGCTCGGTCCACTGCCCCGAAAGAAGGAATAATCCTCTTATTTTTGGGATGCGTGACGGGATAAGACACATGAATACCTTCTATTCTAAGAAGGATTTACTGTGCTATCCAAAATGTAGAAAGTTTTGTCTGTCGATAGGCTTCAACTCTCCATCATCTACCAAAAATCAGAATGTTTCATTTTGGGAGGCCTGACCCTGTAATGTTGTTACACAACAAGGAAATCGAATATTATTTATGATATAATACAAAATCCATGTCCCATATATAATACATCAACTTCATCCAAGCCGTACGTCCCTACAAGGATTGAGTTTCCCCAACGGATTCCTCTTCCGCCGCAGTCACGCAGCTAAATTAAGGCTCCGTGATAGGCGAGAGACTCACTTGAGTGCTCGGAGTGGAGGACAAAATGGATTCTCATTGTATTTGGCTGCGTTGAGGGCCTCTCAAAATAGCTAGAACGAAGCCAGCCGCGCGCCTTCCCCCATCGGTCGCCCCGGACGCTTCGACGGAAGAACCTTGGCAATGTCACCCCTCTCGTCTCCATTATCCTCCTTTAGAAATTAGTCCTTTTATGCAGCGTTTTAAAAATAAATATTTTTGTTTGTGCAAGAGCGTTTTTGGTGCGCGTGTCGGCGCCATCATTTACATAATATGCTAATGCTAATTTGCATCAGGACATCTGGATGGCATTTGAATCTCATTTTCATTCACACAAGTTGGATTTACACAGATGGCGGGGAACAATTTAAGGGTATTTCTGTTCGCAGCAAAGAACATTCCAGCAAATTAGGTGTATTGTGAGGGAGCCGAGGCGAAGTGCCATCAAGTTTGGAGATGGGAGATGGCTTTTGGAAAAGACAACGCTATAAAGAAGGCTGGTGATTAATCC
>NW_017307115.1:271182-307918 GCF_000935625.1 Nanorana parkeri | reverse complement strand
CGGTGGGTATAAAAATAGCGCGGGGGCCCTTTGTGCGCTCCCGGCTGACATGACATGTCGCTCGGCGCTTTAGGAATGCGCGCACACCTTCAACTAATCTGCATTCATCGGCGAAAGAACGGCGTTCGACTCCGGGGAGGCAGAAATAGCTTCTGCCCTTTTCCCGTCGTAATTGGCGGGGCGCGCGTGCTGGAAGGGATGACATCTTTACATGACAAAGGACGCTTTTTACCAATGCGGCAAGCTTTTCGGGTATTTTAGTTTGTTTTTGTTTGTTGCCGCGACGTGCAAAGAAAGTAAAAGGCGTCCTTGTGCAGTGTGTAGAAAGGTTTTTGATCCTTTTTTGTCTGAAAGAACAATGGCGAACATGTGAAAACATCTCGTTCTCTTTTTTGTTTTCAAATGCCATTGTGAAATATTTTCATAGTTAAGCCAGTTTGTTTCCCTGAAGCTCGACTCTGGGCAAAACTTTTTTATAAAAAATATTTTATTCTGTCTGTGAATCTGTTGGGAAGATCTCTCTGCACTTCCTGTCAAGACAGGAAGTACATGAAAATCAGTCCAATGGAGACACTGTATCACTCACCTCTACTAGGATCTCCTGATTTACAGATTTTCTGATTGGCACTGGAAAGGCTCCGTGTTCAAGCAATGTGTCGCTACGCCTTAGTCCCCTGATGCTGTACCTTACCTGCATTCTGTGCTTCTCGGGTCCTCCATGTCGGCTTCCACCTTCTGGGTACAGTGTCATCTAAAGTCCCACTGTGCACTCCCATGACTCCAAGTGTTCTTCCATGACTCTATGACTCTGGGGGCCCCCTGTGTCTCTAAATGTGCCCCATTATGCCCCTGTGTCTTCATAACTCCTATGCTCTCCTGTGTCTCCAGTGCACCCCGTGTCATCAAGTAAGCCCTATGTACCCCTGTGTCTTCAGGGTACCCCGTGCTCTCTTGTGTCTGCAAGTTCACCTCTGTGCACCCCTTTATCTTCAGTGCCTCCTGTGATCCCCATGTCTCCAAGTGCACCCTTGTAACTCCGCTGTGACTGCAGGATGCCTGTGTGCCCCCAATGTCTCCAAGTACAGTACACTCCCATGACTCCAAGTGTATACCTGTGACTCCATGACTCCTGTGTGCTGCCATGTCTGCAAGTGCACCCTTGTGACTCCATGACTCCAAATGCACCCTTGTGACTCCATGATTCTAAGTGCACCCTTGTGACTCCATGATTCCAAATGCACCCTTGTGACTCCATGATTCCAAGTGCACCCCTGTGACTCCATGATTCCAAGTGCACTCCGCTGTGACTGCAGGATGCCTGTGTGCCCCCAATGTCTCCAAGTACAGTACACTCCCATGACTCCAAGTGTATACCTGTGACTCCATGACTCCTGTGTGCTGCCATGTCTGCAAGTGCACCCTTGTGACTCCATGACTCCAAATGCACCCTTGTGACTCCATGATTCTAAGTGCACCCTTGTGACTCCATGATTCCAAATGCACCCTTGTGACTCCATGATTCCAAGTGCACCCCTGTGACTCCATGATTCCAAGTGCACCCCTGTGACTCCATGATTCCAAGTGCACCCCTGTGACTCCACGACTCCTGTGCACCTTATGTCTTCAAGTTCACCTCTGTCAGAAAAAACATATAAACAGCGCTCTCGGATGGGCAAAGAGTTAGCTTGGAGGCATGTATGCAGCCCTGGGAAACAGGAGGAGAACCTGTGAATGCAAATGATCGAGAAACCAAGAAAGGGCGCAGAGAACACTGGCTAGCTAAAGAAGTTATAATGGAGACTAAAGGTGGTGGCACTTACGTGTGATTGCCAGGATCTGGAGATGGACGGCCGGTATGGAGGATCGGGGCACTCGTGGTGTGGTTCCGACTGTAGTTGACAAGAGCGGACAAGAGCGACGCGTTTCCTCGTAGTACCTCGAAACGCGTCGCTCTTGTCCGCTTTGATCCCTCTCCATCTCACCACTAACTCGACCTTCGGCATCTGACAGCTGCTTCCGTACACTGTCCCCAGCAGACCTGACAGTGACCGCTCGCTGACACACACAGCTACGGCTGCTACAGCCCTGTCCATTGCCCGCTGTCCATTGCCGACACCACAGTGATCTCCCTGCCTCTCCTCCACACCGCACAGACCCCCAACGGCACTTCGGACGAAGTCCCCTCTTCTTGTCTACACCCCCCTGTGGTTGTACCTCTCGGATTAGCACATCAACTACAGTCGGAACCACACCACGAGTGCCCCGATCCTTCATACCGGCCGTCCATCTCCAGATCCTGGCAATCACGCGTAAGTGCCACCACCTTTAGTCTCCATTATAACTTCTTTAGCTAGCCAGTGTTCTCTGCGCCCTTTCTTGGTTTCTTGATCAAGTTCACCTCTGTGTCTTCATGACTCTGTCAGAGACCGTCTGCTATTGCGCATGCGCGGATTCCCGTTTTCCATACCACTGGAAAAAGGGCACTTGCGCGCATGCAAATTGGAGACAGGCAGGCTGAGCTTAACTAGTGTAATTGTCTCTCAGCTCCCCTGTGATTCCTTGCTTTGTATTGCCTGACCTCTGACCCAGACTTATTATTATTGACCATTCTTGTTTGCTGCCCTCGGATCGATACTGGACTTTGCCTCTGCCTCATCCCTTTGTACCTTGCCGGCCCGATTGATGTGACCTTGGCTCGTTTGACCTGGATTACGTATCTTGCCCTGCTCTGCAACCACACTTGGATTTCAGCTTGCACGGTGTTATAGCCACTGGCACACGTGCCACTCGCTGTCTGCTTGGACTCCGTCCCCAACTCCAGAGTCCTCGGGACGCGAGGTGCCAGGGAGACCTCCTCACACATTCAGAGGGTTACTCACAAAGCTGCCGAAGGCTGTTCGGCTATTCACTTCAGGCTTGTACGGCTGATTTCAGACGTACACCGACTGAAATCAGCCATACATCGGCTTGCTGCGGCTGGGTTCGGGTCGGCCGAACATGCTCTGCATGTTCGGCCGAACCGAAGTGCAGAAGGAGTTTGACTCAGCCGATCTAACATCTGGATCGGGCTGAGCCGAACCTCCGGCAGGCTACTCGCTGCTGTTCGGCCTATTCTCATAGGGGCAGAACAGCAGTGAGAGAATAGCCGAATTGGCGCCGAGCCTCTGTGGTACCGAGCAGAATAGAAAACCAGTTAAAAAAGTAGAATAAAAAATTAGCAAACGATGGGGCGGAGCTAGCAGTGACAGCTAGCTCTGCCCAACTGTTTTCTATTGGCCGGGACCAGATGTCATTACAATGAGAGCTCAGTGGAGACGGCGGTGATATCTAATCCGGCTCTGATAAGCTCTCATGACAGTTCAGCGTCCCCAGCTCCGCCCAGCTGTCAGTCGCAGGCTTTCAGCCGGCCAATGGCCGGCTGTTCGGTCAGCTTCGGATTTCACCTCGGCTCAGTTGAGCCGAAGCATATGCCTTCGGCTCGGCTGAGCCGCTCGGCCAACTTCGGGAGCTGTACGGGCTATAGTGAAAATAGCCCGTACAGCAGCCCTTCGGTTCTACTGAACCGAAGGCCTCCCGTCACCGAAGGATCAGCCGAAGCTACGGCTGGATCCTTCGGCAGCTTTGTGAATAACCCTCTCAGTCTCCAACCAGGTACGTGATAGACTCCGATACATCACTATGCTCTCCTGTGTCTCCAGTGCACCCCAGTGGGTCTTGTGTTAGCTAGTGAGCCGTGTGCATGACTGGAAATGCTTTCTCCTGCCTGTAGCAGACTGATAACAGCATCTCAGCCTAGACAAAGCTTAAAGGAGAACTATGGGGTCAGGGCTTTTCCCCATAGTTCTCCTTAGGGTAACGGGAGGACACAAACTAGCGTCCTCCCGTTACCCTAAGCTCAGTATATAGGGAGCTACAGCTCCCTATATACTGAGACGCCGCAGCCGGAGCGGATCCCGACATCGATGTCGAGTTCCGCCCAGCTGCGTGAGTGACAGCTGGCTCTTCCTATCTAGAGGCAGAGCCAGCTGTACCCGCCCCCTCCCCCGTCCATTTCGCCAGTCAGCGCTGGCGGATCGGAGCGGGGAATCCAGCCCCTCCCCTGTCACGGCAGAGAGCCGTGACAGGATCGAGAGGTGAGCGAACGCCGGTATGTGTTCGCTCACCTCCCGATCTACTGAGCCGACCTGTGACAGTCTCATTGTCACAGGTCGGCTAGAACTATGAGGTGAGCGAGAAGCACCTCCCCCTCATAGTTCTCCTTTAAAAATGGCTTTTTAATGCTAAAAGGCGGAGCTTTTGTTTGAACAATGATGCTGTCGCTGTGTATTGTGACATGTCAGGGATTTATTTTTTTGCAGGACTGAAAAGTAGCCGAAAAGGTCCACTTGAAGTTTCAGTCAAAAGAAGCTTCTCTTGCAAGGCATGTGCGACAGGTGCACTTTACAGACCAGCATTGTGGTAGCTCGTCAGTATTCGGTCCTCGCGCCTTTCACAGGAAGTCATTAGGAATCCCTCGACTCCCATTCTACGTGAATGATGATCAGAAATATAAGAACACAGCAAAGATTCACCCCAACAGAGTCTCTGCGCGGCGGCGGAGCTCTTCAATCCCGTCTCTCTCAGGAGACTCCTGACACCAGGCACTTACAATGCCGCCATTATTCTCACATAGTTATATTGATATATTATTTACACAACAAATAGAATGAAGTGAATAATTAATTATCCGAAATGGGAAGCTTAAAGTTGACTCGCTGTGATCATTAAGCCTGCCCTTCGCTAAGCGCTGCGCCCCGAGGTCGCCCCTTCTGCTCAGGAACTCATTTTGAGAAAGATTTATCGAGTGGCTCATCAAAGACCAACATGCTCCGGCACCCTCATTAAAATCAGCGTGGAGCGGGGGAAAGACGCACGAAAAGAATTTAATATCATCCAAGACTCAGAAAACATCCACTCCTGGGGCGCCGTGTGGAAATCTGGATATTTCCATCTGAATATGTGCTGTATGCGAAAAGAACATGGCCTGCGATCCAGATGTCTGTCACTAGCATGTGCCCATCTACTATCTATCTATCTATCTATCTATCTATCTATCTATCTATCTATCTATCTATCTATCTATCTATCATCTATCTATCTATCTATCTCTATTTATTCTCTCTCTCTCTCTCTCTCTCTCTCTCTCTATCTATAGATCTAAAGACCGGTAAGCTGCAATATATGACTCTCCTGTCTTGGGGATACTGTAGATAAACTTTAAGTCCTTCCTGGCATTCCCAGGATGCCGGATATCAGGTTTTAGGGGGTCACAGGGGAGAGAAAAATGTTTACTTGGACGGACAATGTGCTTTTAGAATAAAATAAGTTCCATGTTTCTCTCTCTCTCTCTCTCTCTCTCTCTCTCTCTCTCTCTCTTTCTCTATATATTATCTATTTATCTACCTATATCTATCTGTTCCAGCACATTATATGTATTGTGAGAAAGCAAAGGAAAAGTTACATTGAGTTTAAAAATATCTATCTATCTATCTATCTATCTATCTATTAGACGTGTGTGATTCGTTTTGGAAAGATTCGTTTTTTCGCACGAATTTTCAGAAAATCTGAGATTCTGATGTATCCGAATATCCGAATGACAGAAATGACGAATGCAAACAAGTCCGAATTTCCGATTCAGAAATTCATTAGCGGTAGTCTGTACGAAATTTAGTTTTTTGGACAAATTTTCATGGCTGCAAAGTGACATTAGAGAAAAAAAAAGGAAAAAAAAAAGACGCCGGGAGCCGCAGGACGAGCTGGCCGGAGGAGACCCGCGGTTCAAGCTCAACGAAGAGGGAAAAAAAAGTGTGGGGTGTGCATGAGGTCTCTCCCAAAATCCATACCATGCACTTTAGCTCTGGTAGGAATTTTAAGGGGGAACCCCCCAAAATGGGGAAAAAACGTAGGGTCCCCCCGAAAACATTCCTACCAGACCCTTGATCCGAGCACAGGCCCGGTAGGGCAGGAAATGAGGGTGGGGAGGGGGGTTTACCAGCCCTACATCTTACCAGGCCACGTGCCCTTGGCATTGGGAGGGTATCCCCATGCCGATGGGGACAAGGGCCTCTTCCCCACAACCCTGACCCGGTGGTTGTGGGGTTCTGTGGGCACGGGTGCTTATTTGCATTGGGGTACCCCTTTAATTAAAGGGACACCCAGATGCCCCCCTTGTGAATGAGTCACGAATCGCACATGTCTAATAGAAAGATAGATAGCTAGATAGATAGCTAGATAGCGAGATAGGTAGATAGATAGATAGATAGATAGATAGATAGATAGATAGATAGATAGATAGATAGATAGATAGATAGATATATTGATAGATAGATAGATAGATAGATAGCTAGATAGCTAGGTAGATAGATAGATAGATAGATAGATAGATAGATAGATAGATAGATAGATAGATAGATAGATAGTATCATCTTGTTAAGTATAAATGTATCTCAGATGCTTTCTGGGTATTTCTAGGATCCTCTAAGTTTTGGTGGGTTAGTTGGTTTCCATTCAGACCTATCCATTCAGAGTTCAGGTAGATATATGACAGTAACGGGGATGTTGGATTCTAGGGGATCGGTGTGAATAGTTTGATATTATCTAGAAGGTTCTGGACAACATATCATCATAATCATATGAAATAAGCAGGTCCATGGATGGAATAGAAGATGAGATGTTTTGAAGTCTTAGTTGTGTTTTCTCCCGCCGGCCTTCGGACCACACGGATAACAATGGATAAAATGTACGTTTCCATGAATGTCTATTAGCGAGTTGCCTCTCCGGTGTTAATTGACGTTGTCTCGGCTAAGCCGATCCTTTGAAGCGTAATTCGCGGCCTCTCCGAGTGACTTTGTCTTTTCATGTCTGACGGGATCAGGTGGGGATTAGTCGATGGAGTTTTCGCAGCATCTCCAGGACCTTATAAAGGAGCCATTTGCTTCTACGGTTCGGCACGTAGATCTGGAAATAATCAGGTCCCCCAACAATTAATTTCCTGATGGATTGGCTCCCATTACCGAAGGCGCAGGGCTCCTCGGATCCTCCGGAACGTTCCCGTCGGTCTAACGGCACGGCTGACAGTGATGAAAATGTAAACAGCATCTTATAAAATGCAAGAGCGATATTGTTTCCTTCCGTTATTATTTTGATGCTCAATTGGGTTCCTTTAATTTGCTGCGTGGGCTTCCCTAATTCAGAGACGCAGAACCGCTTCAATTTACTCTTATTAATATTCCTTGACTCAAAGTCAATGCACCATTTCTGATGATGTAATGATTGGAAGACGCTATTTGCCTCACTCAGCCACTCATCACCTTAAAGGACAGGTCCATGTTACAAGACAATCCAATATCTCCCCCTCTTTACCCTCCTAACTTATCCTAAGCAAATCCCCTCCTCCCCGCCATACACCTATCCAGGTGCCTACTTATCTATGGCCAATTGTCAGAGCACATTGAAAACCAGACAAGCGGAAGGTGCTAGTTAAAATATTTATTAAGAACAGTGTCCACAGGAGCAAGCAGAGTCTTAAACCGGAACAAGCCAGAGTCAGGAGCCGGAGTGGGTAGTCGTCCAAGCCAGGTCAGGAACACAGAGATCAGCGTCGTCTGGAACAAGCCAGGAGCAGGAGCCAGGAAATCAGCGTTGTCAGGAACAAGCCAGGAGCAGGAGCCAGAGGATACAATACAACCTGTCCATAAGTCTATATTTTGGAAGCCCCAATGAAAGAGTAGAATCTAATTCAAAAGGTTCACTTGTTGAGTAAAAGTCGACATGTTTTTCAGGGGTGACAGGTCCCCCTTCTTCAGTGCTGATGAAACACTTAAAAGTTAATGTGCTACTTTCCTATTGTAGGGCCCCCCTGACCCCCAAAGGCATAACGTACCCAAGAGGCAGGGTGTGCTAACATTTTACTCTCAGGGGTGCATCTTTAGCCGGGTTGTGGGATGTGAACAGTTGGGCACCAGTCACTTTAAGTACTTTTTAGATGCTTTATTGTAGAATTGCCAACTCTGGGAGAGAGGGTATAGGGCTAAAGACATCCATTGCAAAATAGACTCCAGACACACCAATCTTTTCCAGCTTCCACAGTGCAGGAATACTTTTGTTGAGTAGAGGATGACACTGTGTAAGAGAGCCACAGCTGGATAGAGGAGGTACTTGAGATCCTCCCTTGGAGAGACACCAGATTTGTTCCTGAGGTTCATGCCACCCTGGCCTTCCTGGTTAACACCAGCAATCAAATTGGTTCTTCTGGTTCTCCTTCCCAGATAGTTCCAGGCCCCCTGCAGGCTTGAAACCTATTCAGCTTCTCTGGCCTTGTACATCCCACCCCCAGTCTAAGTCCGGGGGCAGACTGCCCTGAGCACATGCTGATTCCTGAGTATTCATGCCCTTCCCCAGCAAGCACCACTGGCCATGAAACTCCTAGTGATAGGCTGGTGAGGTATAGGCACCCCCAGTGTTCTCCCACTCTGTGGCGGGGTCACACCCCACTACAGGTAGACAATAGCAGAACACCTAGGGATGACCAAATGATCACAGACTAAAAATCTGCTAGACTGATTACAGTTCCAGCAACACTAAATTTAAAGAGCCACTCCACTTAGGGTGGAAGGGGCTACGCTACCCTGTGATGAAAGAAATGGAGCTCTGCAAGGATATATCTGGGACCTGTACGATGCTGGGGTCAGCATTCACAACAGAAGGTAATAGTGGATTCAGCAAATGATGACTACTACTACTGGAATTTACTGTTATATGAGCAGACCTGAATACATTGTGATTGGGCAACTATGTAACAAAAGAGGTTTAAGTTGTTGAAAAATGTAAAGTTATGGACTTGAGGGCTAAACACGTGAATGTATCATACAAGCTAGGGGGAGTACAACTGGGAGAGTCAATAATGGACGAGGATCTGGGGGTTCTTGTAGACCATAGACCTAATAATATCATGCAATGCCAAGTAACAGTTTCCAAAGCAAGAAAATACTTTCTTGCATTAAAAGGGACCTAGATTCAAGAGAGGAGGAGACATAATCTGCCCCTGTGCAAATCATTAGTAAGACCTAATTCATCACCATCCTTCCTTGTATTATAAGAGGTCTAGACTCCGTAGACAGAGACATTATCTGCCCCTGTACAAAGCATTAGTAAGATTCTGTCATCACCAACCACTGTATCATAAGAGGTATAGACTCCAGAGAGGAGGAGATATAATCTGCTTTGTATAAAGCATTAGTAAGACCTATTCTGTCATCATCAACCACTGTATTATAAGAGGTATAGACTCCTAAGTGGAAGAGACATAATCTGCCCTATACACAGCATTAGTAAGACCTCAACTGGAACATACAGTTCAGTTTTGGACTCAAGTTCACAAAAAGGATTTTGGGGAACTAGAGAGCGTGCAGAGGACAGCCATAAGAAGCCATGGAGCAGCTCAGCTATGAGGAGACATAAGCTGCCCCTGTAGAAAGCATTGGTAGGGCCTCTTCCATCAACATCAAGCACTGTATTATACAAGGTATAGACTCCAAAGAGGAGGAAACAAAATCTTCCCTGTACAAAGCATTAATAAGACCTCAACTGGAATATAAAGTTCAGTTTTGGGCTCAAGTTCACAAAAAGGATTTTGGGGAACTAGAAGTTGTGCAGAGAATAACCATAAGAAGCCATGGAGATGCTTAGCTATGAGGAGACATAATCTGCCGCTGTAGAATCATTAGTAGGACCTCTTCCATCATCATCAATCACTGTATTATACAAGGTCTAGACTCAAAAGAGGAGACATAATTTTGCCTGTACAAGGCATTAGTAAGACCTCTTCTGTCACCATCCTTCCTTGTATTATAAGAGGTCTAGATTCCTGAGAGAGAAACATTATCTGCCCCTGTACAAAGCATTCGTAGGACCTCTTCCTTCATCATCAACCACTATAGTATATAAGGTATGGACTCCAAAGAGGAGGAGACATAACCTGGCCCTGTACAAAGCATTAGTAGGACCTCTTCTGTCATCATCAACCATTGTATTATAAGAGGTATAGACTCCAGATAGGAGGAAACAAAATCTTCCCTGTACAAAGCATTAGTAAGACCTCAACTGGAATATACAGTTCAGCTTTAGGCTCAAGTCCACAAAAAGGATTTTGGGGAACTAGAGATCGGGCAGAGGATATAAGAAGCCATGGAGAAGCTCAGCTATGAGGGACATAATCTGCCCCTGCAGGAAGCATAAGTAGGACGTCTTCCGTTACCATCCTTCCTTGTATTATAAGAGGTCTAGATTCCAGAGTGAGAAACATCATCTGCCCCTGTACAAAGCATTAGTAGGACCTCTTCCTTCATCATCAACCACTGTATTATATGAGGTATGGACTCCAGAGACATAATCTTCCCTGTACAAAGCATTAGTAAAACCTCAACTGGAATATACAGTTCAGTTTTGGGCTCAAGGTCACAAAAATGATTTTGGGGAACTGGAGAGCGTGCAGAGGACAACCATAAGAAGCCATGGAGGAGCTCAGCTATGAGGAGACATCAGCTGAAATGAATTTGTTCTCTCTCAAGAACAGGTGTTTAAAGGGGAATACGATCACCATGTATAAATATACACATGGTCCATATACTCAACATGGTGCAAAGTTATTCCCTTAAAGAAGAACTCTGGGCAGATAAAAACCTTGGTCTGCGAAAGACATGATGCAATTATGGGTCCTTAGGCCATCAGAACCCAGGGTAGAAAAGACTGTGGGGACTGGTCTAGCAGCCTGAAGGTAGCTGGAATAAGGTAAGTAAATCTGCTTTATTCCAGCCCCTAAACCAAAACAAGCAGTTAACCCTTACAGTACAGGCGCAGTCTAGCCGGCAGGGTAAGTTTATTATTAATCCAGAGATATTCTTTAAGGTTGTTGCAAAGGACAAGGGGAACACTTTGCGTCTGGAGGAAAAGAGATTTAACCTTCACATACGGAAAGGATTCTTCACAGCAAGAGCTCTGAAAATGTGAAAAAGGCTTCTTCAGTAATTTGTTCTTGCCAGCAATGTTGAGCTGGACGCATTCCTAAATGCCCAGAATATAATTGGATACTAACGTTTATATGTAATAGCACTGTAGATTGATGATCCAAGGGGTACCTGATTGCCTGAGAGCAGGAAGGGTTGTTTTCCACTGTTGGAGTAAATTCGGCCGTTGGTTTCAGAGGCTTTTTTTTGGGGGGGGGCATGATGATCTGCAGGCATAGGGTCCTGTTTATGGAGGTTTTCAATGTATTTATTATTTTTCCTATGTGTTCTCTGAATGGTTTATTAAAAATCTTAAGCAAGAATAATTTCATTGCTGGTACATCGTCTGGAACACGAGTAAAGAGTCGATGAAAACTCAGACATGAAAAGGCGGCCAGGCTTCAGACGGCTCTTTAAATCATAGTACCCAACAGTGAAACAACTCTATCCCCGGATGGGTTACGGCTGGATCAATCTTACATGTTCATAAGACTTGCCGGTTCCTTTGTGGCGAGCGCTACGCCGGCGAGGTCAGGCGAGGATTCACAATTAAAAAAATCCAAATATTCACTGATGTTTGTAGGAGATGAGCACCCATGAGTGTCCTAAGGAGGCCCCAACAGGTCTGTAAAGAATTGAAAATGGCAGCTCCCTGTCAGAGAAGAGATGGCGTACCCACGTCTGCAAAGCCAGGACCCCCTGCCTTCCTTTCATCGCCTCCATCGGGGTCTATCTATGGAGTCAATAGAACATCTTCATTCTTAGACGCAGTTTGCTCTTTTTAAGTGGTCCTATTGTTGAAATTCACAGATAATGAGAAGCAATAGAACATCTCAGCATTGCCACATTATGATTTTGAACAAAAAGTCTTGTTTTCTTTCTTTACCCCCCCCCTAAGAAAAAAAAAGAATGCTCCTCCCTCATGTGAACTTAACCAAAAGCAGCCTAGATCAAATGATTGGGGAATGCAGAGGGTCTGTTGTTTTCCATCAGACAGACCCTATCTGGAAGGCTTGCACTGAAAAAGACTGGGAAGGTGCATTCATTGTAGCAGCTATGGCTGCCCCCCATGTTCATATATGTGTGCCGCCCAGCTCACTGACGTCACAGGTTGCCAGAAGCTCGGTGGGACACCAGCCAGAACATCTCACTCAGCCTCTGGCAACCATGGACGTCAGTGAGCTGAGTGGGACGCTGGCCAGAGTGTCACAGGTTGCAAAGAGCTCTTAGCAACTGGGGGGCACTCTGACTTGAAATAGGGCGGCGTGGGGCCACATGACCCAAAGAGATTCCACCTGAGGCAACCACCTCAGACTGCCTCATTATGGCAACGGCCCTGAACAAACTATACACAGATACAAGGTCTTTATTATGTTATCACCCACTAGCACACAGCTGACTGGCTGACATGGAAGGAGCTTCCTCCCATGTTCAGGAGGAGCTGTTTCCGTGGTCTGGAGGTTCAGTTGGAACATGAGCTCATCCCTACTTTGGACCATAACCAGGTCCCCATACTGTAAACTTTCACCCTGGGTGACTCTCCTTGAAGGAGAGTCACCTTTTTATATACTTAAACAAGTTGATCCTTCTCAGTTCAGGGCTACCACACATTTACCGGACGGGTGTGGTCCATGGCATGCCCGGTGCCGAGATGTATCTTCTATAAAATGCGCCTATGGTGTCCTGCACAGCTCCTGGCAACCAGCGATGTCACTGTTTACCAGGAGCTTGGCGGGATGCCTGCGAGAGCTAAAAAAAAGTCAAGTGGCACCCAGGGCATGTGCCATAAGAGACATGCCCTGGATATGCCACTGGCCCGGGTGTATATTAAAAAGAGCACACAGTGTCTTATGCCTAAACATCAACTGAACGAAGCGAGCGGCGTTCAGTAATGGGAAAATGATTTTTCAAAGTGGGCAAATCCTTATCTAATACATTTCAGTTCAAGCAGTCAGGAGAGATGATTGTTATTCTTTGAGAAAAAAAAAACCCCTAAACTCTCCATAAACCTCCAAGCGCGAACTGGAATTATTTTGCACGTGATTGTTCCTGTCCCTTCTTTCCCCCCAGCAAAAGCAAAAACACTTCGACCAATAAGCACAGCAATTCACCAGGCACCCATTCCATCCTTTTATTGCCTTCCTTTTATGATAACCTCCATCGCCTTTTCCCCTCATTCACCCCCTCTCGCCATTATCTTCATTTTGCTGTTAGAAACCCCCGTGAATCGATATCGCCGTGGCCTCGGGGGGAAAAAAAAAACACTTATACTTCCAGACTACAAAAAAAAGTTCAAAACGAAAAAATTTATTGCCCAATTCTTCCCGATCTGGCATTTTTCAGGAACTCTCCGGGGTGCATTATTTGCCGCTCTGCGGGCCGCGCTTCCCCTAAGTTGCCTTTTTACGATTTTTTTCCAGCAGGATTTCACGGCCGCTCCGGCTACAAATGATGAAATTTAGCGGCGTCAAAGCAACGCGCTCCAAAGAATGAATGCGGTAAACTGTCACGTGCGCTAAAGGTTGCCATAAATGTCATCTCGGCCTCTCCGCTCCTTCCCAACGGGCCGCTTGTCGCTGCAGGAACATCATTTCCCCACCCCCCTTTTTTTTTTATTCTTCTTTTGTTTACGAGAACAAATTTGGTTTGGCTAAAAAATGTTGTTTTGTCTCATGTCCTGGCACGGGCCCGCAACGGCTTCAATCTCTATCACGCAGGCTTCTGGCTCCTCCGGCGCTGCGGAGGGTGGGTGGCACGGGCTCTGGCCCTCGTTGAATGTGTGGCATCGTGCAGCTGATTCAAATTGCTGGGCCCTTTGCCCACGGTGCGTAGAGGGCTGAATTGTTGTAGGAAGCCAACAGGAAGATGCTGATTAGGCATTGCAGCTGTGATCACCGCTATTATCCGCTTCTGCAAATTAACATTCATAAAAAAAGGCAACAAAAAAGTTTATTTCCATTTTTTTTTCCTCCTTTTAATTTCCAATATAACTTTTAATTGCTTAACCGGGAAATGGATGGAGGGAGCCATATTATCAGCCAAGGCTGGCTTGCTGGTCTTTTCTTTTTTAATGCATTATTTCTGGATTTAATTTTTTATTTATTTTAAATCATTTCAACAGACTGAAAAAAAATTAATTTAGGTTGTTATTGCTTCATTTAAAAAAAATAATATTTATATCCAAAACTTTTTATTTTTGAATAGTAGAGGGAAGGGTTACATCTGAAGCATAGTCTTCTTATATTTGGTCTCCCCTGGTTCCTCCTTCATCAACATGCTCAATAAATAAAACCTTTCCATTTTTATGACATACCTTATTTTATCCCTGGTGATGTCATCGCTGTGTCTCTGTGCTTCTCTATGCATGGCTGGTGGGCGGAGCCAGAAGGGTGCTGTACATAGCTTCCTGAAAACATCACAGCACCCTGCCTCCCTACTCCTCGTAAGAGCCCTCAGCTCTGATGCAAGCAGTAGGCCGGCTTTTGGGTGGAGTTATGCAAATATAAAAATGCTTCGATGGGTAGAGGTCAGTCGGGGGAGTGGGTGGTCTTAGACAGGTTGCATTTGCACAGGTAATGCCCACATGTGATGCTGAGCCTCCATGATTGAAATAACTGAAATCCAATGAATAAAAGGGGCGGGCCAGGGCCAGTCAGACTAGGATGGAAGAAGCTAGATAATACTGGATGTCCTCCAGCCAGAAAATGAGGCAGGATCTGTCTGACTCTGACCTCAGTACTCCTCTTTAGACCCCTCAGTCCTGAGTGGGCCAGAAGGCTGGATCATGTGGGCAGTTAAGCAAATATCAAAGTGGCTTGATGGGTGGGTGTCAGTCTGGAGAAGTGGCGGGCCCGGTGATGGAGGAGGAAGAGGAGGCGGACAGGTAAGGAGTGTGACCAGCCCACCTGAGATCCTGCAGAGCCCACCATAGAGAGTCAGATGGGCTGTGTGGAATCTCAAGTGGGCTCTGCAAGAGATCACTTTTAATTGCTTAACCGAACCGATTGCTAGAGGGCCCCATACAAAATGTTGCTATGATTTCTAGTTACGCCCCTGAACACAACCCTCCCCATAGGGTGACAAAGCTGCTGTCCAAGGGTGGCTCCATTGCGTCTCCATAGAGTGGAGCCACAGGAAGTGTTACCGGCTAAATGCAGCCACCACATTAAACGAACGGTAAGCTGCAATATATGAGATTTAAGGTTTTTTTAAAAAATTAATTTAATTTATTTTCGCTTTAAATAATTTTTTTTTACCAATATAAAACAGAGTATTAAAATAAGCCCAAAAAAGATATTCTGAACTGGGCAGCCACTGCGGGGTCAGATCCATGATTGCTCTCATCTTTCCTCATTTTCAGGATCAAGGGGGGGAGAACACAGCGGGGGCCTCATGTGACACCAGGCCGGCTTTTAGTATGATTTTTTTTCTATAGAACATATAATTATTTAGCCGTAAACACAAATAGACTTTATAATAAAAGGCCGCCTGGAGATCCTTTTACAAATCTTCCTGTAGAGCGCTGCGTCCGAGGCCATCATTCCCGCGCGTTATGCCTGGCGTTCTGCGTTGGGGGGGGGGACCGGCGCCACCACAAAAAAAGCTCCACTGATACATTTAATAATGAATAACAGTGCACATCCTGTCAGGAAGATAAATAAACATATTGCCAGCTTGTATAAATCAACACTAAATGAATATGTGCCTGCAGCAAGGTGTAAAGCTATTTTGTCTGTTAAACGCCAGGGGAATTGCACTAGCCAACAGCTTGAGAGGAATAAAAGAGATACAAAATATACTGAGAATTGATTTTCTCATAATGATGTATTTATAACTAGCAGCTTGAACAGAGAGGGAGAGACGCTTCCCTGTAAGGGAGGAAGGGGAAGAATATACAAGAAATCATATATTTTTTGGGGGGCATTAATGGTGTTCCGTGAACTCCGAGAAGGATGCTTGCTGATCTGAGGCACTCCGGATTTGTTTCATGTGGAGAGAGCCGCCGATAGCTTTTCTGAACTGCTGGAGTTACTTCACGGAGACGGCGAGTTGTTACAGAAAAGCCCAAACTGGGTTGAGCCCAGAGGTGACAAGGGCCGTCGCTGAGCGCGGTTTTTCTCATTTGGTTCGTGGTACACATAGTTGGGTCTGGAGTAATTTGGGCCGGGAGATGTCTTCATCTGAGAACCACAGTTCGGGAGCTTGAAAAGTGAAGAGAAGAACGTCTGAAGACACTGAGCTGCTGAAATAATTCCACGCAAGGAATGGAAGGGGTTGTGTAGCGGTTTCTTGAAATATTTACTGAAGTCGGGACTAGAAAAATAAATCTCACAGCTGAACTGTAGATAGATAAAAAAAACAGAGATTGATTCAGTTCTTTCATCCTTAAAGTGACACTAAACTCAGGAATAAATCTTAAAAATACTTTCAGGTCCCTTAACTATGAACAACAATGTATCTTATGTGTGTATCACGCGGCTGTGGATCCTCCAATCATCTCTGACACTCTCCTTCCTTCTGGAGGGGGGGCTACTTTTGTTTCCCATGGTCCCTGTGTGTGTTGTAAAGTAGTCACCGCTCCAAGCTCACTCCCAGGATGGACTACAATCTCATGTTTAGTTTACCAGTGGCAGGTTTATGACAGCTTGGGCTTAAGGGAAATGGGTTGCATGAGCTGAGCATCATTGAAACAGAAGGTTAAGGATATCTGTTATAATCTGGGTGGAAGCTTTTTACATCTTCCAGCCTCAGCTTCCATTGAAATGCTTGGCATTCCATCACATAACATTGGCTCTCACAAGTAGAGGCCCCATGTGAACACTAAGGGCCCTTTCCCATGGGCTGGTCAGGAGGGGATCCGTGCGCGGAGCCCTTCCTGATCAAAGCAGTACGGAGCAGATGTCACCGCTGTGACATATGTGTCCGTACAGTTTTATCCTCACCTTGCGATGGAGGAAAAAACAGAAACTTCTGGCCCCCATGTTGGGGAATCTGGTCCCGGCAAAATGGATCTATTATCCATCTGTTTCTCCAGACCCGGCCAGAGTGGGGAGTAACCTCGTCTGTTTACACATGACTGCCCATAGACTTGCATTGGGCATCCGATAAGGTTCGCCTGGAAAACTGACAGGCGGACCCGATTGGACCAGCCGTGTGAAAGGGGCCTAACTTGTATACACTAGTCTGAAGGATGTTAAATTGTAGCAAGCTCCAGAAGGCTTAACAGAACATTTAGAAAATATTTCCAGGGCTCAGCACTGCTAGACTGGAGTCAAAGGGGGCCATAAAAGGCTTTGAGAAAACTGGTCAATGCCTGTCAAGTTAACCTCGAACCAAAACCCTTTTTTGTTTTGTATAGAACGGGGAAAGGTTAGAACCTGTATTGGGTTTTTATAGCTGTCTACATCTCCAATGGGGAGATTAGAGCTGATCTCTAATCAGGGTACCCCACTAAACTTTGGCCACCCCCAACCCCTATAGCTAATCCCCCAATCTGATTGGAATCAGAATCCATGGTCACCTGAATCCATGGTCACCTGAATCCATGGTCACCTGAATCCATGGTCACCTGAATCCATGGTCACCTAAATCCATGGTCACCTAAATCCATGGTCACCTGAACATGGGTCCTGAATCTTCTTTCGTTTTCACTGCAAAGAACAAGGGCTCTTCTTAGAGACTCCATATTCCTCTTTAGTGACATGGGTGCTACCCATTGGCTAACGGAAGCTAAGCCGAGAGTCTCTTGGCAAGGTCTTCACAGGATCCTAAAGGTTCCAGCATGATGATGTCATGATGAGAGGAGGCAACAAAACCAGTCAGCGGTGGGCCTGTACTGTTGAGGTGGATCACTTGTTTCCTCTACTGGGGGAGGCTCCATGGATCATCATATGATGGTGGAACCAAGTAAGTAAACAAAAATGGTGTTTTACACCTTTTTTTAAATTGAAATAAAGGGGAGGTTAAAAAGAAACATGAATGCGGGGGAGCAGGATGGGGGCAAAAGATTGATTGTACTTTAAATATGGACAGCATGGCAGAAAGCATTGGAGTCTATTTTATAGGGAACATTTAGGAATGTTAATTGTGCCCAAGCAGTACCATAAAATAAATGTACCTTTTCTCTTGAATTCCTCCTGAACAATAGCAGTGTACTCCCTATGCCTAGGCACTCCTGCTCTGTATCCTCATAGCTGTATATCTGCAGTGTGAGGTCATCTAAGGCACCGCTGCCTCTGACTGCCGGTCTCACCAGATCTGAAGTGAGATTTGATGATGTCACTACTGTGCTACTCACTGTTCTCCTTGCTGGAGAGGAACTGTACCTGAGGACATGCAGTGCAGGTATCTCCATGCTTCTGCTCCATCCATTCAGTGGATCTGTGCTTCCTCCACCATTCCAGTCATTGGTGGGGGCTCTCTGACATGAGGAAGCAAAGCTCTGCTCCTCTACCAAGATTGCCTCCACACAGAGACACATTGAAAAACGCGGCATTTGGTAATTCAGTAACGGGAAAATGATCAGCTGCAGGGAGTCTAAAAATAATACCACTGACCAGTCCTTTGTCCTTTTTCTGCCTTTTTTGTGCTCAGCTTGCAGATCTTTTTAGGTGCATATTTTATGGAACACCCTGGCTTGGGGGGGGGGGGGTTATTTGTTGTGCTGCTGATTGTGATGGAGAAGTCATGAGAGGGGACATGGATAGGAAGAAATATTATAATCTCAGTTTAGTTTTGGACAGATTGAGTTTGAGGAAGTGGCGTGACATCCATGATGATATGCCAGTCAGTAGATTAGTGATGTGTGAGGAGACAGAAGGGGTGAGATGAGAAGTAGAGAGATAGATTTGGGTGTTGTCAGCATAGAGATGGTATGAGAAACCATGGGAGGTTATCAACTGACCCAGGGAGAAGGTCTAGACCAGTGGTTCTCAACTTGTGTAACCTCAGGACCCACATTTGTCCTTGGTCATTAAGTCATTACCCAAGTCACACCGCACTGGAATGCACGGCATTGCGGTACCGCGCATTCTGGTGCGGATGATCAAACTGTGGGTGGGAGGTACATTTGGAGTGCTATTCAAATGAATGGCAATGCAACACACCTCCCACACCAGAATGCGCGGTAGGTGCGATTTTGCATGGTACAGTGCGTTAATCTCACGGGACTGTGCAATTAACGCATTGTACTAGTGTGAGTGGGCCCTCAAAAACACTGACAGACACGCACAACCACAGACACAATCTTCACACGCACATACACATTTTTTAAATTGTTTTAAAGATCCACCCAGTCTCCCTACCTTACAAGCACTGGAGTGGATCCTCAGCCTGGGGCTGAGCTCCATCCATATGTGCATTGCTCGTACAAAAAATAAATCAGGGCACGCTTCCTTGCGTGCCCTGTAGAGGTGCTGGGAGCCAGAATGTCATGTCACCTCGTCCACGCACCTCTCTAGGACATGTGAGGGAGCTGTAAGCAATGCACATTGGATGGAGCTTCTTTGCCGCCATAGCCCCATCCCACCCCACCTCAAGCTGACTCCGGTCAGCATATTTTGAATGGCTGCTCGGTGCCAAAACTGACAGTGCTGCGCTAGGGGGAGGCTATGGAGCCTCTCTCCTAGAAAAGTGGAAGGCATGTGGTGACCTACTGAACAAGGGGTCGCAACCCACTTTTGGGTCACAACCCACCAGTTGAGAACCAAGGGTCTAGATAGGGAATAGAATGGGCCCAAGGAGAGAGCCTTGGGGTATCTCTACGGAATGTGAAAGAGGAGAGAAGGAGGTAGAGTTGTAGGTGACATTGAAGGTGTGCTGAGATAGGTAGGAGGTGACCCATGTGCGATCAGAGTCTTGGAGGCCAAGGGAGTGAGGTTTATTGAGGAGGAGCGGGTGGTCAACTGTGTGAAAGACATCAGGAAGGTCCAAAAGTACGAGTATATACTGTAGTAGTGGCCATTGGCTTTTGCAGTTAGTACCATCTTGGTGCTGATGTCATCACGTCATTGATGCTAAACAAAGTCAAATCAGTAACATGTCTTCATTTACAAACAAAGCCAAGTCACACAACGCTGGAGTCTCACAGCTAGGAGCACCGGGTGGAACTTATTGTTCCTGAGACTGATTTTGCCTAGCAGCACCGAAAAGCTAATTGTCACGTCTGCAGTTTTTACAATAGTGGATCTCAACTGCGGAGTAATAGGATCAATCAGATACGAATCTCAGGCGTCACTCACAATCTCAACGGTGAGTTTGAGATTCTACCATCACGTGATCAAAGGAAAAACAACACAATTCAACACAGTACTATTGCTTCATAGACTGTGGGTTGGTAGTTGAAACACTAGAATGCAGTGGCTGCGGCAGGGTTAAGAGCGGATACTCAGTAAGTCTAATACACAGTTCATATCAGCCTGCAGGCAGGCAGAGGAGAGGTGCTCTCTCACAGATAGGGTACTTGCGATTGGCAGTAGCTGAGTGATGGCTGAGACTCCCAGGTGACTCCAGTAGCAGAACTGAGCAGGTCCGTCTTCCAGATGGCAGCAGGGGGATGAGCAGGGTCCGGTTGGTAACAGTCCCATACACAGGTTCGTGAGGCAGCAGGCGTTCAGACAACAATCACAGAACGCCATGCTGCCTCATCAGTGCCCTTAAATAGGGCCAGGAAGTGAGGAGGGATCGCTGATTGGTCCGGACGACTTCCGCGTTCCACCGTGGAACGCAGCCGCCGCGTCACAACCCGGAGTTCGCGCGTCTTCCGCGTTCCACGGTGGGACGCAGAGGACCGCGGCAGACAAACAAGAGGCCGCCCCGTCGGCGGCATTACACTAATTTAGATGAAATGCCACCGGAAATCACCCGCTCATCCCTAATCTGTAGTCCATCTTCTGCATGGCTGCGCTCAATTTTAAGTATACTGTTTTTATGTGCGATTTGGTAAATTTTCCTCCCCATAATGTACACTGTCGTTAAGGAAAACAGTCAGACTGCAGAGGGGGAAATTCGGTCCTCGGCAACGAGATGAGTTATGGGAAATTGTTTAGGGTATATATCGGGAGGTTTATCAAGTGAATCTTCTTTATGATTCATCCTCGGCTCAGTGCCGGAGGAGAATATAATATGAAATCCTCTCTAGGTTATGAATTGTTAACAATGGCTGGGATATAATGACAGTATATTGTACCGGGGAAGGCTGCCCCTAATTACTTTGCTGCATTTCTGTCTACTCGCTGGAGTGAGGAATTATCTATTATTCCCTGGAACATACGATATCAGGCAGAGTGGTGATATTTGTTCCACTTCACGTAGATCCAATTGCTCTCTCTATAAACGGCTGCTGTAATGGATATGTCATTACGGGGCGAGCACTGCTCAGCTGATACATAGAAAGACATAAGAGAATGAGATGAGAGAATCCTGGGGCAAAGTTTGGGACTCGACCCGGATTGGACCGATTCCCAGCTGGTGGACAATCGGCCAGTGATCTACCTGTATTTCATTAAAGTAAATGTAAAGGTATGTTCGGCATCACACCTTGCTATGTACAGTTTTATCAAGCACTTGATTTCTTTGTGAATCTGTACGGAAATTTCTTACCTGGAGATCCCGCCAGTAACAGCCCTTCCTGTTGCAGGCTGACAAAGCAAAGTCGTGGCCTCACAAATAGCAACAGGGTTGTCAGCCTGCCATGTGCACTCCTTCAGTTGGCCGTTGGTCTTTCTATCTGATAGACCCAAGAGGCAGCCCAACTGCCAATTGAAAGAGCTCATATGGTAGGCCAACATTGGTATCTTATAGACTCAAGAGGCATCCCAATGGCCAACGGAAGGAGCTTGCAGGGCAAGCTGACAATGCTATTTGATAGTGCTGAAAGGCAGCCCAATGGCCAATGGAAGGAGCTTGCATGGCAAGCTGACAATGCTATTTGATAGTCCTGAAAGGCAGCCCTATGGCCAATGATCGAAGGAGCTTGCATGGCAAAGCTGACAATGCTATTTGATAGTCCTGAAAGGCAGCCCTATGGCCAATGAAAGGAGCTTGCATGGCAAGCTGACAATGCTATTTGATAGTCCTGAAAGGTAGCCCAATGGCCAATGGAAGGAGCTTGCATGGCAAGCTGACAATGCTATCTGATAGTCCTGAAAGGTAGCCCAATGGCCAATGGAAGGAGCTTGCATGGCAAGCTGACAATGTTATCTGATAGTCCTGATAGGCAACCCAATGGCCAACGGAAGGAGCTTGCATGGCAAGCTGACAATGCTATCTGATAGTCCTGAAAGGTAGCCCAATGGCCAATGGAAGGAGCTTGCATGGCAAGCTGACAATGTTATCTGATAGTCCTGATAGGCAACCCAATGGCCAAAGGAAGGAGCTTGCATGGCAAGCTGACAATGCTATCTGATAGTCCTGATAGGCAACCCAATGGCCAACGGAAGGAGCTTGCATGGCAAGCTGACAATGCTATCTGAAAGGACACCCAATGGCCCATGGAAGGAGATTGCATGGCAAGCTAACAATGCTATCTGATAGTCCTAATAGGCCGCCCAATTAAGATACAGCATCTACTATCTGGACTGTCAGAGATGACACCATGATGTAAATCCTGGTACCTTTGTAATTATTGGCTGTGTTAACCTCTGCTACAAAGTTACAATGTTGCAGTCTGATCGCTGGGGGAGGGGAGACTGAGGAAATGCTTTCTCCTGCCTGCAGCAGACCGATGATATCATCTCAGACTAGGCAAAGTCAATGAATGGAGATCAAGGATGACTTTATGATAATAAAAGGTGTTTTTCTGGAAACAATGCTGCTGTTGCTGTATATTGTGACATGCCAGGAATGTATTTATGCCGTCTTGTAAAGTCACTGTTCGGTCTACTTTAAGTGGACCATTAAGGGATTCTTTGGAGTTCTAAGAGTGCAGACAAAGGAAACTTTATATGCCATAAACAGCCAGATTTGATGCATTCAGTTGAAGCAGTTGGCTCATCGCCGGTCTCAGGAAGCCATCCTCCACCTGTCGGAATGTGTCCTTCAAATTCAGAGAAAGACTTTCAGACACAATCTGAGGTTAAAATGCAACATTTACTTATAAGAAGGATGAAATAAAAGAAGTATTTATTCTTTTGTCGTTGTCATGGCAACGTAAAGCCAAGATGGTCATTTTTTTTCTTGTTAAAAAAAGTGGGCTCTCCTATCTTGTCGTCTCCCTCCCCCGAGGGTTTAATTGTTCGGTTCATCCGCAGACCGCATTGTTCTCTGCAAAGAATGAAAGTTGTTTTTTTTCTCCATAAAAATGCCTTTCACAGGTTTTTCTCCGAATAGCGAGCCGCGTTCTGCAGGTTTCAGTAAATATCGACTTTCCATCATTTGCGTTTGTCTCGGACAATGTCCCCGGCCTCTCGTGTCTTCATAGTATCGGAGTTCTGTGAAGGAGCCGCAGAAGCGTTTGCATCCCTCGTCCTTTTGTCGCCTCGATGAAAGTTTGTGATTTTGTGGCATGAGATCCTGAGATGCTTCGTTGCAAATAAATGAAGGAATTACCAGAAGTGTAAAACTACAAATCACACTCTTCCATGGCTGTGTAGACCTGTGCCTGCTATTCATTTCAGGCTGTAGGCAATGCAGACTTACCTTATGTTTCAGTTTTTGTTTGTGTAGCGCTCACCCCCGAAGGAGCCGCTGGATGCCCCGTTCATTTCTAGTCTGTCTATGGTATGTTCTTCAGCTGCCCACCCATTAGCACTAACCGCCCTTCTTCTGGTGCCCACAGACTGATGTCCACTCCAATAGTAAAATGCTGAATAACCTTTTATTAAACATCATCACTGGGGAGAGAGGATATGGGGGTCCTAAGCCTCCAGGTGTAACCAACAGGAGCTACAGACTCACCGGACCTTGTAGGAATATCAGTGTAGATCCACTAGGGGGACAGCGGGCAGCAACTGATATAACAGCCAACCAGGATGGATACAGATCCTCAAGCAGGAAAGACACTGACCATACTCCTGATGTCCACTTAGTTCCAGGGTACTTCAAGAGCCTGCACTGGTCCCCGTTCTCTTCCACTTTCAGCATCACATGCCTCCTCCATGTTGGAGGCCTCAGGGAAACTTTTCCCTCACACCAGCCCATGCCCACCCCCCAGCCTGGGGGGCAGGCTGAATAGGACCAAGCCCTATTCCATGGCTGGTCCTGGCTAGTCTGAGCACATGGCAGATCCCTCCAGTATATGTATCCTATCCCAGCATGCACCACTGGCTGAGAGAGAAACTCAGTCATTGGCTACTGTACTGTACATCCACTACAGTGCCTCTCATTGACTGTCCCACAATGTGACAGAGTCACACTCCGCCCAGAGGGGGTACAGGCAATGCTGGACACCGAGAATTACCAGATAATTGCCACTATAAATCCAGCCAGGCTGACTACAGCCCCGGCTATCACTAAATGTCTAATAGCCACATCACACAAGTTGATGGGGGCTACAATTGATTCCGGGGACAGGTTCCCTCTCTACCTGCCGGATATAGCTGGACATGTTAAGTTGAATTATTTGGAAGAGAAGACTGGGAACGGCCCACATTTGATGAGGACACTCAACACATTAAGGTGGAGAGGAACTATAGGGAGATACTGCTGCAGTTCCCAAGATATATAAGAAGATATCATGGAATATGTATGTCATACCTTTCTCTTTTTGCTACAAACACAGTTCAACCCCCTCCCCCCAACCCAAGTCATGGTATCAGTACACATCTATCGGAATGTGACCATAAGCAAACTACAAAACTTCTGCTTCCTTAGTCACTTCTTCCCCTGACCTGAGAATGGATAATAAGTGAGCAGCACATTGATAAAGCCATTCCTCTTACATGCATGTTAGACTCATCAACCCTGTACACAGCAATAGATCCCTGTGTGTTTTACAATGATATTCTTCCCCAATCCAGTCTGTGTCTTGAATGGCAAGGTATTACAGAAACGTATCTCTCAACTTTCATCTATCCTAGGCTTGTTCTTGTGCCAAAAAATTGACCTTTTTTTTTTTTTTAACTCTGAGCCTAATGCTAACCCTAACTCTAACCTAAGTTCTAACCTTAACCCTAAATCTAACTCTAGTGCTAACCCTAATGCTAATCCATCTCTAATGCTAACCCTAATTTTAACCCTAAAGGTATCCTATCTCTAATGCTAAGCTCATCTTGCTCCAATCCACACGATGAAACGCGTTGAATGATAGATTAATTAATCGGGACTGCTATCTCAGCGATTCTCGGGTCGTTTCCGCAGCGTCAGTCTCGCGCGCTCTCCTCCTTATCTGCCCGCCATCGCCTAGTTCTTCATGTTGACCGATTGTACTCGCAGCTTTGGCGAACTCGTCTCGCGCGGCTGACACGCTCTGTTCAGCAGCCTTTGTGCTCGGCTAGTTATCTGAGCTGGGGGCAGGTCTATTGATTTCCTGATACTGTCTTGTTTTTTTCTTTTTAAGCAGGCCAATGCGTGTCAAGTCCTGTGTCAGGCTAACACTTCCCGGTATTGATAATCGCAATAATCTTCAAAGCAAAGCCTCACCGACCTCTGTAGCTGCAGGCATTGCGGAGCAATACATCTTCAAAGTGAAAGCTGAAGTTTTAGCTGCTTATATCTTGACTTCCCTGGTCCCCCCCCCCATCCCCCAACTCCCACTAAAGCTGCTAATGACATAAAAAAAACCTTTTTGTTTTTATTATATACCTTATATTAGAGTCAGGGATGTGGCTCCACAACGCACTGTGTGTCATGCATTGCCGTGCACCCCAATAGCACTGCACCGTCAGCTCTTGCTGTACACCAGCCTCTGTGTTACCTTTTACTGATCCCTGCACGCCGTGAGATATGATCCCCTGAGCCCTCTGCTTGGTGCAATATGCAATCCTGAATCCTGCACTATATAAACATTTTTCTAAATATCATACTCCTAACCCCTGCACTCTGTCCACTCGGCTTTATTTGATGTACTTCTGACCCCTGTACTCTATATGCTGGGCTATATGTGACATACTCCTGACCCCTGCACTCTGTCCACTATATATGACATACTTCTAACCCCTGCACTCTGTATGCTTGGGCTGCCTTTCAGGACTATCAGATAGCATTGTCAGCTATATATTGTTATATAGCCCTGCAATATGTATACTGGGCTATATATGACGTACTTCTGACCCCTGTACTCTATACACTGGGCTATATATGACATACTACTGACCCCTGCACTCTGTACGCTGCACTACATATGATGTACTTCTGACCCCTGTACTCTGTACACTGGGCTACATGTGACATACTCCTGACCCCTGACTCTGTATGCTGGGCTATATGTGATGTACTCCTGACCCATGCACTCTGTGCACTGCGCTACATATGATGTACGTCTGACCCCTGTACTCTGTACACTGAGCTATATGTGACATACTCCTGACCCCTGCACTCTGTATGCTGGGCTATATGTGACATACTCCTGACCCCTGCACTCTGTGCACTGCACTACATATGATGTACTTCTGACCCCAGTACTCTGTGCACTGAGCTATATGTGACATACTCCTGACCCCTGCACTCTGTATGCTGGGCTATATGTGACATACTCCTGAACCCTGCACTCTGTACGCTGGGTTATATATGGCATACTCCTGACCTCTGTACTCTGTACGCTGGGTTATATATGGCATACTCCTGACCTCTGCACTCTATATACTGGGCTGTATATGACACACTTCTGACACTGTTCTGTTTACACTGGGCTATATACGACATACTCCTGACCCCTGCACTGTCCCAATGTTAGTGCACTTTGGCCACACCCATCATTTGGCATGGTGCGCAAGCTGCTATGCTGGGTCCCAAGGGATCCCCCGGGACTTTACCAATCCTACCAAGTCCCTGATGTCCGTGGCCTGGTCACCGTTCCTATACTGAAACGCGAGCTCTGCGTTGCTGGCGCATAGATTGCCGCGACATACGCTGCTTGGCGCATCTACGCAGCTCCAAACACCCGTCGTCGGCCATGAATAAGCGGCACTTCTGGCGCTCGTTAAAAAGAAAGAAGAGAAGAACGCGGACGGCGGGGCGTTGCAGGGAGAGTAATTCTTTATCGGCACTTCAGGGAAAGGTCACCGTATGAAAAACATATTTCTCTGTCTTGTCAGGATATTTTTCTTGCTCAAGTTTCTGAACTTCAGAGAATTTTTATTTTCCGCCATATCGGCGTGATATCAACATAAGCAGACATTTTTTTCCCCGCTTTTTTTTTTTTTTTTTTAGGAAAAGGTTGCGTGAGACGCGTTTCCAGAATCCTTTTTTTTTCCGCCCATTAAGAACACAGCTGCTTACGGCGTGATAAAAGGTCACCTGTATATCAAAGGCTGGCATCATCCTCGCTGTGATTTACGACGGGGGATCTCTCGGCGGAGTAATGACGGGGGAGGCGGCTCAAGGTGAGCGCCCGAAATGAGTTCTGACGTTAGGCGGCCATTTCCCTGACACGATTGTCACATAGCTTCTTCTTTTTTTTTTTTTTTTACAGGTACAATTATCTTTTCTAAATCTGGCAAAATAGCAAAAGGCAAAGTGCAGTAACCCCTCCGGATATTAATTGGAAGGCAACATTGTGACAACTCCACGCTCGGAGAGGTCAGTTCTGATTGGTTGAGTCATGATTGCTCTTCACAAGGCCTTATGATGATTATAAATAGAAGAGCTGTGGAGGGTCCCCGATTCAGATTGGCCACCCTAGTAGGTTGTATTCTGAGTTTGTTTGTAGGCGGCTGTAATGGATCCCCGCCATCTGCGCATGTGCGGCCTGCACGTTCCCGCGCTGCGCGGGAACGCGACATTCCGCGCATGCGCAGAAACAGTAACCTGCGCAGAAGAAGATACGCAGAAACAGTAACCTGCGCGGAAGAAGATGCGCCATCCCCGCGCATGCGCAGAAGCAGTAATCCATCAGCATGAAAATCTGCCATGATGGCGCACAGGAAATGACATCACTGGCCCTATATAAACCCAGCAGCAGTACCACCATGTTGCTGGTTTATTGTCAGCTAATCCTTGTTCCAGTTTGTTGATACCTTGCTTGATCCTTGTGACCCGGACTTCCTCGATTAACCTTGAATTCTGCCTGCCTTGACCTCGGAACTGTTATTTGACCATTCTTCTGCCTGACCCCTTTGTACTGGAATTGCCCGCTTGGAACCTGACCTCGGATTGCCCATTGGATTACGGCTTGCACGGTTAGGGTTGCCACCTGTCCAGGATTCACCCGGACAGTTCGGGTTTTGAATGCTGTGTCCGGGTTTCATGGCAGCAGAAACCCGGACACAAGATGTCAGGCAGACAGGGGCAACCAAAATTAAGATAGGGGCTACTGCCCCCCCACTGAAAATAGTCTCAACTGTGATATTTACACATGAATGGGTTGATGCTATTTACAAATGCATAAGCCACGACTCATTCTCCCCAAAAAAGTCAGCGCGTTACTAGAGTGTGTTCGGGTTGTGCTTAAAGAAAAGGTGGCAACCCTATGCACGGTGCTCAACACCACTGGCACTCCTGCCATCAATGTATAATAATAGTGTGTGACTGTGGGTGAGGGGGGACATTAGAGTGTAAGCTTCTCTGTACAGAGACTGATGTGACTGTGGGGGAGGGGACATTAGAGTGTAAGCTCCTCTGGTACAGAGATTGAAGTGACTGGCTCAGTGTTCTTTGTACAGCACTGCGGTATATGTCAGAGCTATATAAAATAAGATAGATTCAGGTACACACCAGCCTCATATGTCTCCATGCGATTGTCACATGCTAACCAGGAACAAAAACCAGCTGTTGAGCGGGGGTTAGTGGGAGCCAGGTGCGGGGGCACTGGGGGTGTCACATGGGGTGTTCTCAGTACAGCGCTGCGGTATATGTCAGAGCTATATAAATTTATAACAATAATAGTGTGTGACTGTGGGGGAGGGGACATTCGAGTGTTAGCTCCTCTGTACAGAGACTGATGTGACTTTGGGGGAGGGGACATTAGAGCGTAAGCTCCTCTGTACGGAGACTGATGTGACTGGCTCAGTGTCCTCTGTACAGCACTGCGGTATATGTCAGAGCTATATAAAGGTATAATAATAGTGTGTGACTGCAGGGGGACATTAGAGTGTCAGCTCCTCTGGAACAGAGATTGTTAGGAATGTCTCAGCTGCATCCAGGGCATGCTGGTTCTAGTTGTTCCCCTGCGTACCGTCCCTTCCGATGTGTGACCTGTAGAAGGTTGTGTGATCAGAGATCTGGAAATATATCTCGGCTCAGGGACAGATGCTGCTTATCGATTTCTGAAGTGATAAATCAGCCTCTCCTCGCGCTTCTCTTTGTTTTTTGATTATCGATCGGCTTTTCTCCTCCTTCTTCATCCCGGCGGATTACAAAGTCACTTTCCTGTCATGGATTTTAACCCTGAAACAAATGACAGGCTGTCCGGGGCTGACAGTCCAGATAACGCCTGATAATGACCGGCGGCTCTGTGTGCCGCCTCGGGAAATGCTGCCATCGCCTTGCCTGCTCTTCCCTATTTTTTATCATCAGAAGATGCCGCTGTGACCTATATATCAGAGGCCGGCCTATTGACTGCCGCCATCAGCAGTGAAGGAAGGCTGGCAATCGCTTATTAAACATTTGAGGAAAAAAGAAAGTTGTGTCGCCTTTAGTGTCTGATGTTATAGATTGTAAGCTCTCGGGATCAGGGCCCTCACAACCTGTATGTATTGAATTGTATTGAAACTGTACTCACTTCTTTTATATTGCAAAGCTTGCTGAAAGTGTTGGCATAAAATCCTGAATAATAATAATAACAACAACAACAACAACAACATTTTAATAATAATAATATATATATACTGTATATACAATACATTATCTTGCTGAGGTTTCCTGATGCACCTTGACCTGATTGATACAGAAATGTTACACCAATTTAGGATCCTAGGTTCTCATTGGGTCTTTATTACCTCTTACAGAGATCACCGTACTCACCTTGACAATGCCTTCATCTGCTTTTTTCTCCAGAAGGATGGCACCATTTTTGTTCAGCCATCATCCAAGTCTGGTGACTGAGATGGCAGCTCAGAGACGGCACAACCATGTAAATCCCAGTGCCTGTGCAGTTCTTAGCTGTGCTCATAAATGTCTGACATAATCACCTCCTTCTGCAAGCTCTCATCTACATAGGGGTTGGGCTTTAAAACAAGCCCCTCCCCCATAATCCCCCCTCCCCCAAACTTTACACTTGGCACAATGCAGTCAGGCACTTGAACTAAGGGCCAACCCTTGAACTAAGGGCCAACCCTTAGTTCAAGTGAAGGGAACTCTTAAGGCATCAGCACACCAAGACATTTTGGACAATTTCATGCTCCCAACTTTGTGGGAGAAGTTTGGGGATGGCCCCTTCCTGTTCCAACATAACTGCGCACCAATGCACAAAGCAAGGTCCATAAAGACTTGGATGGGGGAGTTTGGGGTGGAGGAACGTGACTGGCCTGCACAATAAACAGGCTGCCAGCTGGCGCAGCTACAGATTTGCATGTAGATCATCATTGATCGAATATGAAGCAGTTTGAAAGGGAAAGATATACCTTTCAGGTGAATCTTGCCTCGACATCTCAGAAGTGAACCGCATTGGGTGAGAATTCGCTCCCGTTCCCCTTTAAATGGTGACGCTTTTGCGGAATTGCAGCACTTATCGGCATATTATAGCGGCGTGTTTATGTTGCATTATGTTCAATATCCATAAACTCTCCGTTCTCGCAGATAACCTGCCACGCATAGATCACAATGTCCAATATCCAAGCGTGCATCGTGACAGAAATCTGTTGAGTATGGATCGGGATGGATTTGGCAAGCCTCTCTCCCCGTCAATATTGTTTTGGGTTTATGTTCTCTGCTGAAGACTTTATGCCGCATTCCCACTAATAACCAGACAGATAATAATTTAACTGTACAAATGGCCCCAATCCAGGATACAGAGAGCCGCGTCCAGCGCGCTATATAATAATGATACAAAGTATCTGCTTCTTTTATTGTTTTATCAACATTTCCCGTGAGCTCGTAGCCGAGCCGTAAAGAGGAAATATTGTATTGTGTCTGGAGTTATTGCCGCTATATCTACCTGAAAGTTACTTTTCTGATATGACTTGCACATTTTTTTTTACATGCGTGCCATCTATATTTTGATGTTAGCTCTTAAAGCTGAACTCCGGGCAAACAGATAAATACACAGATGAGGGCTGGTTTACCTACCGTAGAATTTGGTATTTTTGTTCGTCCAGTCCTGAGATTCACACAGCTCTTTCACAGCCCAGTCTGGCAAGGCAGGAGACTCAATTTTTTCCTCTTCTGTGGGTAAGAAGCACTTACAGGCCTTGCCCCTCCCCCAGTCTGTGACTGGACAAAGAATGGAGAAGCTGCAGGCTGATACAATCATCTCTCTTTGCAGGAGTGTGAATTGAAGCATCACACTCTGTCTAATAGTCTAGATACATCTTTATTCAATGTAGGGTTGAGGGGACAATAAAGAAACATCCAACAAGATTTTGGTCTCATATAAACACCCCCTTTATCTGGGTTTACGAAGGGAGAACATGTATCAGGACTGTAATGGCGGCTTGAAATGAGATGATGTTTTATCCAGTGTATGAGAATGCATAGAGCTCTTCAGCAGCTGATCTGGCAGCCAAAACGGTATCCTTAAGTCACATGTTGGTTTCTTGTATCTTTTGTAGACTCCATTATTGGGGCACCCTATCCCCCTCTCCTGCTCTTTATCCACCCACCTTGCAGTCTTAGTTCCGGTTAAAAAACAGGGGTTGTTCCCTCTCGTCTGGCCATATCCTCCCGCGTCCTCCACCAGCCACTGATACTCACTTTCCTTACTCTTATGGCTGCTCTGTTCTGTGGAAGGTCTGGGTCTAATCTCTGTGTGAGCTCTGGGTCAGAGAGTGTTGGAGCTTACACGGAGTCAATGATATTCTGACCTCTCCCACTACGTCCAGGGAGGAAGGGGAGGAGGTCACATGCTACCCCACATCCAGAAGTATGGGTAACCTTCAGAACTCCAACAGAAGAACATGGGCGTGCAGTGAAGACAGTGGAGGGTTCTTTCAAGGGAAATGTTTACTTTACCCCGAACAGGACAAACATGTCTATAATGTTTTATCTGTGAAACTGAGAAAAATAATACAGAGAGAGAGAGAGAGAGAAAGAGAGAGAGAGAGAGGAAAAAGAGGGGGGGGAGAGAGAGAGAAGAGGGAAGAGATAAGAGGGAAAAGAGAAATATAGAGGAGAGAGGGAAGAGCGAAGAGAGCACAAGAGAGAGAACGAGAGAGAGAGAGAGCGGGAAGAGTACATAACATAGATAAGAGAGGAGAAAGAGATAGAAGAGAGAGTAGAGAGAGAAAAGAGATGGAGGAGAGAAAAGCAAGAGAAGCGAGAGAGAAGAGAGAGGTGACATACAGAGATAGACAAAAGAGAGGGAAGAGGGCGAAAGACAGAAGATAGATAAGAGGGAGGCACGAGAAGTGAGAGGAAAGTAAGAGAGGAGAAGAGGAGAGAAAGAGAGGAGAGAGAGGAAAGAGAGAGAGAGAGAGAAGAGGGACAAGGAGATGAGAGAGGAGAGAGAAAGAAGGGGGAAGAGAGAGTAGAGAGATGGAGAAGAGAAAAAAAAAGGAGAGAGAGTGAAATAAGAGAGAGGAGAGAAAAGTGAGTAAGAAAGAGAAGAGTGAGGAGAGTGACAGAGAGGAGAGACAAAAGAGAGAAAAAAGGAGATAGAGATGAGAGAGAGAAGAGTGGGATAAGTAAGAGAGAAGAGAGAGAGGAGAGTGAGAGAGAGTTTAAAATTGTATAAACTTAGAAAAACATTGAAAATCACATTGCCCTGAAACCATCTTGGCTTCTCTTGAAGTCTCTTCCGCCACTGCACAGATACGCTCATTCTTTTCCTTGTAAGAGTGATTTTCATTTTATTTTTCAAGGCCTCTCTTTTCGCAGTAAAACAAGTGCCGCCTATTTGAAGTGTTAAATAAGAAATGCAATTTCATGAAGGAAAAAAAACCTCTGTGAAAGCTCGAGGACTGAAAGTCGTATTTACTGGCCGGAGTTATAAAGTGCGTATCTGTGGAGCAGTGTATATATCAGCGCTAATGCCGTATTATTATTATAAAAGCAAAGCTTTTCTCTCTAAACGCTCGCCTTGCGCCGCTCATTCTAAAAGGTCTTGTTCGTTCTCCAAGGAGATGCGGAATTTATTACAAGCACCGGGATCAATTCATGTTTAACAACTGGAAAGATATCTCTTTCTGGCAGAGGCAAGGCCTGGGCGCGCTTCGCATTACGCTCTTCCTGCCTGCCATTGGCTGCGGCCCAGTGTCTGTTGTGGAACTGGCTTTTACGCTAATATTCGATGTCCAATCTCATCATTCTCACTTAGGGATACAACGTTGCTGTACTGCGCACATACTAGCCCAACGCGCGGCAATTTCTACCACTGAACAGGGGAAGGTTACTTGCAACACAAGTGCATTAACCTTCATAGACCCACTTAAATACAATGTATCGCAATCCGCCGCATTGCTTCACTGTTCATAGAGAATCAATGGTCTTGTCGGAGATACATTTGTGACAGGGATCTGATTAAAGTAAATCTAAACTTAATCACTATAATCTCATATAAGATTTAACATGTTAATGACATTTCAGTGTAGCTTCCAATCTTCATAAATCTGCAGCTTTCATTAAAATGATCCCTGGTGATCCTGCCATGAAAGTCTTGTTAAGGCACTTCCTGTTATTAGGTGTCAACTGTCTCTCAGTTGTGCTTCTGTGTTGTCACCCTGTCGCATGCACCGCTGGTGGAGACTACAAGCAGCCATGTTGGCACATACTTTCCAGAAACGGGTCCACTACCAGTCCCAAAGGAGAATTACTTCCCTACCCCTGTTGGCTCCCCTCCAGTCCCTGCAGCTTCTTCTCCCCCTATCTCCTATGGTGTCAAGACCGCTGATGTCCTCACATCTAATGAAAGTTCCATAGACCTGCATTAGACTTGAGGATGCCCACCAGGCAGTGTACAGGGGGAGAGGAGGACAGCGCTGACTTTCGGGTGAGCGGGGTTCAGGTAAGTGAATCTGCTTTGCTGCAGCCCCTAGACAAAAATGAACATTTAACCCTTTCACTGTGGGGATAGTCCCACTGCATAGGTACTTTTTTTGTTTGCCCAGAGTGGGCTTTAGGGCCCGTTGACACCAGTCGCAGTGCGTTCCAGCCCGATTCTGGCCAGAACGCAATGCCTCGCATTGCGGCCGGTGGAATTACAATCTCTCTCATCAAGGAAGAGTTATTAGTTTCACAAGTTGATTTTTTTTCCCTTCTGTCTATTATTTGCGTCTCACGTAACTCATCTGCATACTGTATCTCATTTGGGTCATTAGCTATAATTAGCTAAATTTCGGGAAAAGAAACAGCTCTACTTTGTCTTTCTTTCGGGCATGTGAAATATTGATCTATTTAATCAGCTCATTTGCATAGACAAATTAAATCCCATTGTCCAAAATAATTTGTCAGTTACCTTTAATTATACAAAGTAATTCTCCGCTCGCTTGTTTGTTTGGGACGAGCAACCGGAAGACGAGAGTTCTGTTCGGGAATCTTAAAAGATTTTTCTTTATTATCTTTTTTGCTGGGTGTTTCATTTACTTTGCATAGTGATAAATATTATTTTCCAACAAAACATATGGTGTGAGATTATTCAAAGCAGAACTAAGGTAAAAAAAATAAGGAATCCACATAACGCATGCTGTTCGCAGACTTAGAAAGGGTGCTGGTTAGACAAATTCTCATTTCTCATGGACGTGCTATCGAGGGACTCAGTAGATGCTTCGTAGAAACCCAAGTAACACTGTCACCACCCAGATGTATGTGGTGACCCTTGGCCTGACTCTGACCTTGATCTAGTCCATCACACAAGTATCCAACCCCACCTTCTAGGGAGCTGATAAGAACAGGGGACATTTTTACTGTAATAAACAGATAGTAAAATGCCAAGACTCTTCTTCTTCTTCTTCCTCTTCCTCTTCTTCTTCTCCCTCTTCCTCTTCTTCTTCTTCTTCTTCCTCTTCCTCTTCTTCTTCTTCTTCCTCTTCCTCTTCTTCTTCTTCTTCCTCTTCCTCTTCTTCTTCTTCTTCTTCTTCCTCTTCTTCCTCTTCTTCTTCTTCTTCTTCTTCTTCTTCTTCTTCTTCTTCTTCTTCCTCTTCCTCTCATCATACACCCTTTCACTTCAAAGAAGGAATGTATAGGGTTGGGGGTGCTTTAAGCCCTTAATCAAAGGTCAAACGCCAGTTAGATATCATATATAATAAAAAAGGGTCTGTTTTGGGCCCAAATATGTCACTCCTAAGACTTTGGAAACTCAGCTGGGAATTGTGACCAGGATAAATCAATATAACACTTGCTCCTCTCATTTTATACACATGGATGTCATTGGTGAAGCTATTGATGCAGGCTAAATTAAAAAAGAAAGGGCATAGGATGCCATTAGCTGGCTTACTGTGTTATGTTTCTTGATTGGCTTCAGTAATCATGGACAGCAGGAGCAAGGACTTACTACAGACTTGAATTCAGCACAGAGGACAACAAGAGCAAGGACTTACTTCAGAATTGATTGAAGCACCATGGGCAGCAGGAGCAAGATCTTACTACAGACTGAAGGTAATTTATCAAAACTGGAGCAGATAAAATCTGGAGCAGGTGTGCACGGCAACCAATCAGCTTCTTTTTTTCATTTTTTTCACAAACTGAAGAGGGAAGCTGATTGGTTGCCATGCACAGCTGCTCCAGATGTGATCAATTCCCCCCACTGTGTGGGGACCAGCACCATGGACAGCAGAATCATTGCTCTCCTACATACAGATTTTGTACCAGTCACCTTAGTTACTGGTAGGGTACCATGTGATTGGCGGAGGGCTACGGTAGTTCCAATATTCAAAAAGGGGGCTAGATGCCAACCAGGGAACTATAGGCCGGTCAGTCTAACATCGGTAGTTTGTAGACTGTAAGAAGGTATAATTAAGGACTATTTGGTAAAATTTGTTAAGGATAAGGGCATAGTTAATGACAATCAGCATGGGTTCAGGAAAGACCGTTCCTGCCTGACTAACCTGCTAACTTTTTATGAGGGGGTAAGCAGAGATATGGATGGAGGGAAGCCGGTAGATGTGGTATACCTGGATTTCTCAAAGGCATTTGATACGGTACCACACAAGCGCTTACTTCACAAGCTGAGGGCTATGGGCATAGATGAGGTGGTGTGTATGTGGATAGAGAACTGGCTACGGGAACGTGTCCAGAGAATATCTGTAAATGGCACCTTTTCGGACTGGGCTAGTGTAATGAGCGGTGTGCCTCAAGGATCTGTGCTGGGTCCGATACTGTTCAACCTATTCATTAATGACATCGGGGAGGGAATAAATAGCCATGTTTCCGTGTTTGCAGACGATACAACAATAGGGAGGGTACTAGAAACGGATCGAGACAATATAACATTGCAGGAGGACCTGGATAAAATAGGGGAGTGGGCAATACTATGGCAGATGAGGTTTAATGTCAATAAATGCAAAGTAATG
>NW_017307115.1:250182-269928 GCF_000935625.1 Nanorana parkeri | reverse complement strand
TAAGGACTATTTGGTAAAATTTGTTAAGGATAAGGGCATAGTTAATGACAATCAGCATGGGTTCAGGAAAGACCGTTCCTGCCTGACTAACCTGCTAACTTTTTATGAGGGGGTAAGCAGAGATATGGATGGAGGGAAGCCGGTAGATGTGGTATACCTGGATTTCTCAAAGGCATTTGATACGGTACCACACAAGCGCTTACTTCACAAGCTGAGGGCTATGGGCATAGATGAGGTGGTGTGTATGTGGATAGAGAACTGGCTACGGGAACGTGTCCAGAGAATATCTGTAAATGGCACCTTTTCGGACTGGGCTAGTGTAATGAGCGGTGTGCCTCAAGGATCTGTGCTGGGTCCGATACTGTTCAACCTATTCATTAATGACATCGGGGAGGGAATAAATAGCCATGTTTCCGTGTTTGCAGACGATACAACAATAGGGAGGGTACTAGAAACGGATCGAGACAATATAACATTGCAGGAGGACCTGGATAAAATAGGGGAGTGGGCAATACTATGGCAGATGAGGTTTAATGTCAATAAATGCAAAGTAATGCACTTTGGACATAAAATTAAACAAATAGGCTATACAATCATGGGAATGCCGCTAGGGAAGTCAGAAATAGAAAAAGATTTGGGGGTCATTGTAGACCACAAACTGAATGGTATTTTGCAATGCCAAGCTGCGGTCAACAAAGCTAGCAGGGTCTTGTCCTGTATTAAGAAGCGGATGTATTGCAGGGACAAGTCTAAAATTGGGCCTCTATATAGATCGTTGGTTCGGCCACATCTGGAGTACGCGGTCCAGTTTTGGTCACCGGTACTGAGAAGGGATGTCCTTGAACTGGAGAGAGTCCAACGGAGGGCAACGGAGGACCAGAGCTACGAGACGAGGCTTCTGACCTTGAACATGTTTACGCTGAAATTAAGGAGATTAAGGGGGGATATGATTTTCATGTACAAGATGTTCAATGGTGACAGCAACATTGGCAACAAACTGTTTGAGATTAACTCCATTACAAATACTAGAGGCCACCATCTAAAGTTGGTGGAGAAAAAATTCCAGCACTAAGGGATGTCCTTGAACTGGAGAGAGTCCAACGGAGGGCAACGGAGGACCAGAGCTACGAGACGAGGCTTCTGACCTTGAACATGTTTACGCTGAAATTAAGGAGATTAAGGGGGGATATGATTTTCATGTACAAGATGTTCAATGGTGACAGCAACATTGGCAACAAACTGTTTGAGATTAACTCCATTACAAATACTAGAGGCCACCATCTAAAGTTGGTGGAGAAAAAATTCCAGCACAAGGGGCGAAGAGGGTTCTTTACAGTAAGAGCGGTTAAGGTCTGGAACTCGCTGCCATCGGCCGTCATCTCAGCCAAGAGTGTAGATTTGTTCAAGAAACTTTTGGACAATTTCTTGAGGGACCGTAATATCCAGGGATACCAGTATCCCTAAGAATGAGATGATGCGTGGACCTATATAGGTTGGACTTGATGGACGTATGTCTTTATTCAACCCCAAATACTATGTAACTATGTAAGATTTTATTTCAGCACCATTAACAGCACAAGCAAGACCTTACCATATAGACTTGATTTCAGAACTATGGAAAGCAGGATCAAGACCTTATTACAGATTTTATTTCTCCACCATGAACAGCAAGGGCAAGATCTTTGTACAGACTTTATTTCAGGGACGTGGACAGTAGGCCATGGACCTTACCATATAGATGTCATTTCAGCAAGAACTTACTCAAGATTTTATTTCAGCAAGGGCAAAATATTTGTACAGACTTTATTTCAGGGCCGTGGACAGTAAGTGTAGGACCTCACTACAGATGGTATTTCAGTACCATGGACAGCAGAAGAAAGACCTTACCATACAGACTTTATTTCAGCGTTGTGAACAGCAGCAAAAATGTATTTAAGATTTAATTTCAGCACCATGGAAAGCAGTAACACGACCTAATGATAGACTGTATTTCAGCACCATGGCCAGAAGAATGAATGCCCGCCCACATAACAGATTAGATTTCAGCACCATGGACAGCAGAAGCAAAACCTTACCATATAGGAGAGAAGTCATAAAAACCAGAGCAGACAGAATCTAGATCAGTTGTCCGTGTCAACCAATCAGCTTCTCTCTTTCATTTAAAAAGCTTAACTGAACGAACTGAAGAGAGAAGCTAATTGGTTGCCGTGCACAGCTGCTCTAGATTCTTTCTGCTCCGGTTTTATGAATTCCCCATATATGGTAAAGGTTTTGCTTCTGCTGTCCATGGTGCTGAAATAAAATCTCTAAGTGGGAGGGCATTTCTTCTCCTGGCCACGGTGCTGAAATACAGTCTATCATTAGCTCATGTTTCTGCTGTCCATGGTGCTTCTGATTTCCCCCCATAGACTTTTTTTTTTTTTTTTTAGCACCATGGACAACATGATCAATACCTCACTACAGACTTTATTTTAGTGCCACGGCCAACCTGGTCACACACTTACTAGACAGTTTGTTTCAGCACCATGGACAGCAGTACGTTGAAATGTTCAGGAAAGGTCAAACATAACTCTTGAACTGGAGCTCCAGGCAAACAACTATTATTAAATATATTATAGAAACAATATATGAAATATAAATGTAAGTGATTTGTTTCACCTGCAAAGGATCTGAAATACTTCTCAGTCAGTCCCGTGAACTAGGCACCCCGGCCAAACATCATAGTCAGGTTTCCGACCTTACCTTTACCTGTTATGCTGTACAACTTAGTCTCCATACTGTCACCAAGCCTGATGGCATGAACAACACTTGTGTGCTGATAAAACACATCCTCTTGTCCAGTGACTGAAACCCTCCCCTATACATTTCAAGTAATGTCTAAGGCATTATAAAGGAACCTAAGAGGATAGAAATAGGGGTCTGCCACTGCTGGCTTGTTTTTGAAGATGCATGCTCATTGGCCCCTTATCTTTGCCGCATGTTCGCGGTTCTGGCTTCACTGACTGCATGCTTGTTCTTGTTGTTGGATCACTAGTTAAATATCATTGAAGTCTGCAGATTCAAACACAATTCAACAATGTCAGTTTTTATGTTTCTATCCTGAGAGGATCCCTTTAAGGATGGGCAGGGCTCATTATAACCTCTTGCAGAACTGTTTTTTTTTTTTCTTTACAGACTGGTATTCCTCTTTACTCTCTCTACATGCAAATGAATAAAAGCCACCCCCATTCAATCACAGCCTCCTCTAGTACCAGAAGCTTTGATATAATCCTTCCGTTAGTCAGCTTTCTTTTAAAGAGAATAGCGGAAGGGAAGACCATTTGTCTCCATTACCGACGGATGATAAGAGGAATTAACAAAGTAACGCTGCATTTAAGGAACCAACAAACAGCGGAGGTGGAGCTTCCGATGGAGGAGAAGATTTAGAAGGAACTTAAGTAAATGGATGGTGTAAAATTACCAGTAGAGAAAATATTTGTCTAATAGTCAGATTCTCCGGAGGGCCATAAAATCCCCCACGTTCCGTTCAACTTCCAGAGAGGAAACAAACACGGAGGAAGTGTGAGGACGTGTGCTTGGTAACTAAGTTACCCTGAAATGCCTATTAGACCACTTACATTAAATCTTTCCCCAACCATCTTAGCAGATAATTCTCTAATTTCATCTGCGTTTTATGTAAACACTTACGCGTCACTTGACACAGACTCTTCCATTGCTTTGTATAGATATGGAGGAAGGAATTGTCAGTTCATACTCACTTCCGATGCAAGCTGGCCCCATTTCAGCAGATGACCAATAATCATCTCTTCAGTTCAGTCTGCTATTACTATACAAGTCTGTGCCCACTGCTGGCTGAAATAGGGAACAGTTGCATGGGCACGTTTTGGTGTGGGGATGTTACAGGATCAGTGATAGAAGGGATGTTTAGGATATTATACACACAGGACGTTTAGACATTCAGGTTGAAGGATCATTGGTCAGAATCCCGGCTTGTCAGCTATCATTGACTGTGGTGCATTTTCTTAGTATTCCCTATCCTATTAAGAGAGTATAGTATAGGATACACCTTCATACCTATAGGCTCCTGACATCATACCTGTCATATCAGGATGTGGGTTAATTACAGGGCTCTATACCTGCATAGTACCATACAGGACCCACCATACCTGGCCACACCATGGAGACGGCCATGGTCTCACACTAGAGATGTCACGCTTTTTATATAGGACAGGATGAAGTTAGGGGCACTCCTGTGGTTAAATTGTCTTGAGACAACGTACAATGCTTTGATTATGTAACTACATACAGTTTGACAATGTTATGTTTTATGTACCTTTGTTTGTATTTTTTGAAAAACATTTCTTGGAATAAAAACAGAATTTATAAAAAAAGAGAGTATAGTATAGAAAGTATAGGAGGCAAACATTTCCATTGAATCCCACAGAGTGACCTATGTATGGGGTCCTGCCGCCAGTAGTAAACGAGGAAGCGCTCCTTTTGAACTGCCCCATACACCAGGTGAATCGCCTCAAACATATGCAGATATATAACTTGACCAGAAGGCATGCCACTTCCTTAAATCACAGCAAACAGGAGCACATACCCTTTTGTGTTTTGTACTGCTCCTCATGCCAGAATGGCCATTTATAATATAACTGGGAAAGGAACAAAATGCTTAAAGTGACATTAAACCCTCAGATTTTTTAACATAAAACAATACTGTAATGTGTGCCTTACTGTAATCCATGGTTGTTTCCCTTCTCTTTGCTGCTCTTCCTTTTAAATCTGTATCTGTTCTCATGCTGGGGGAGAACTTCCCTTTGCAGCAGACTGCCTTGTCTCTGGAATGGAAACATGGTGTCTGTGTGTAGGTTTGCAACCTGAGCCAGCACTACAGGAAGAGGAACTCAGCTGCAAAGGGAAGTTCTCCCCCAGCATGAGAAGACATGAGGATTTAAAAGGAAGAGCAGCAAATAGAAGGGAAACTACCATGGATTACAGTAAGGCGCACATTACAGTATTGGTTTATGTTAAAAATCTGAGGGTTTAATGTCACTTTAAGCACATGTACTCCTATTTGCCGTTGTTTAATAAACGATTCCTGCTTTCTGGTCCTGCTGTATCCCTCTGTTATAAATCTGCGTGATATACTGGCTGAAACAGGCTGTACTAGCACCTGGATACTGCAGAGGAGTGTAGAGTACATATATTAACCTGGAGAGTTACAAGCTTTTCTATACGGCCAACATTTGGCCCAGTGCAGTTCGATCTTGGTCATGCTCCATTAAGTCTGCAGCCTTCAAGCGTCAACTTTCCTTTTTGTGTGCCAACATTATTGCATCATTTTGGGACACATAAAAATAAAATATAAAAATTAAGGGAAAAAAAATGACCACCCCATATTAATTAATTCCCATCCTGTTTAACATGTTAGCCTACAAATGATAGTTCGGTGAGGTTAATGCATTTGGTTACAGGCAATTATACAGTAAAACGAGCGCACGCACAAGAGGGAATTACCGGCGCTGCTCAAACATCTTAAGAAATTTGAGGGATCATCAAGTTTAAGCACAAGGAGTAATGAATTAAAGGATTTACTTGACACATTCCAAAATGTACTAATGGAATGTAAAAAAAATAAAATATATATATATTACACTTGGAAATTGGCTAATGGAAGTAAAGCTATTAATGCACTCCGATATTTTTTTCTTATTTTTTTCTTTAAGAAATATTTCAGACAAAATTCAAAATTCACTTCTATGCGATCGACAAGTTTACATCCAGGATCCAGATACAATAGATCAAAAGATACAAAAGAGATTTTCCATTGCGAGACTTCAACTAGTACACTCCACGTGTGTGCTTAAAGGAGAACTATGGGGTCAGTGTTTTTCCCCATAGCTCAGTATATCGCGAACTACAGCTCGCAGTATACTGAGACGCCGGAACGGATCCCGACAATTATGTCTGGATCCACCCAGCTGTGGGATTGCCTATCTAGAGGCAGAGCCAGCGGTACGCGCCCCCTCCCGTTCTGCCAGTCAGCGCTGGAGGATCGGAGCGGGGAGGGGGGAATCCAGTCCCTCCCCTGTCACGGCTCTCTGCCGCCACAGGATCGAGAAGTGAGCGAGCGACGGTATGTGTTTGCTCACTTCCTAATCTAATGAGCCGACCTGTGACAGTTTCATTGTCACAGGTCGGCTCAGATTATGAGGCTGAGTGAAAATCACTCACCTCATAGTTCTCCTTTAATACAATGCTTTTAAAAGGGAATGTGACAGGATCGAAATACAGAGGCTGCCACATTGCTTGTGAAGGGGGATGGAACCCAAACCTAATGCTTAGGACATTTGTTGTGTACTAGCACTGCTTCAGTACCAATGTCGGGACAAGATCGTCTGGCACCGAAAGCAAGATGCCAAATGCCAAAGTGCCCCCTTCTCTCAAGCTGGTTGTAACACTCATACTTTTGCATCGTTCATATATTGTGATTTGTAACTTATTTTCACTTCTATGAAAAATGTGTTTCCTGCCTTCCCACTGCTGTTGTCTATGCCGGCATAGCTAAGTAATGGTCACGCCCTTCATGTGTGTTAATAGGTCTATTGGCTGGGCATCCCTATAATGAGTCAACCTTAGGTGGTTGCCTCAGGTGACATCTCATTGGGGGATGGCAGGGAGTTGGGCACAACGTCCCAGGTTGCTAAAAGCTCTTAGCAACCTGTGACGCTCTGTTCGGCTTCCCACCCAGCTCACTGACGTCACTGGTTGCCAGGAGTGGGAGTAAGTGGGATGCTCTGGCTGGCATCCTGTTCAGCACCTGGCAACCAGTGATGTCAGTGAGCTGGGTGGGGTGCCGGACAGAGCTGCTGGACCCAGAGAGCTGAGAACAGCACCCCCTCACCTTCCCCCCATGAACAACCATTTGCTGACTACACCCCTCAACCCCCCAACAATCATTCACTGACAGTGCACCCCACTCCGTCTCAGGCGGTGAATAGTGTAAGGACAGCCTTGTCTGCCAAATCAAAAGTTGCACTGGGCATAGAGCGGTCAAACCCTGGTGCCTATTAGACTGTGCTATTGCACTATTTAGAAACATGTGTAGCTGCTATAAGAGGAAAGTAGAGGTCAGGCCTTGAAAATGGAGGTTGTTAGCTCAATATCTATCCGCCTGCATATGTATTTTTTGTGACTTAAGTTGGACTTTTTTTTATTGTTAAGGGTCATCTCACACACTAGGGGGCCTCCAACAGTAGGATCTTCCATTACATCCATCTTAAAGCCTAAGTAAAGAATGGGCACCCCCATTCTGTTTTTTGGTAACCCCCTAGAGTACCCGCCATACCTTTAACTTAACTTAAACATCTATACATACCTTTTTTCCAACATTCTTCTGTCCAATCATGTGATGTCATGTGCCCAATGGTAGGCGGCCCTGAATTCCGCAGAGAATGGTGCCATGTAATGATATCTTTGCAACATTGTTCTGTATGCCCCCCCACCCAGGAAGTGGGTCCTTGACACCTTGGACTCACAGGCAGTCACTCAGCATCATTCAACCAAGAACAGGACCGGCAGCGGGGAACAGTAGCAGACATAGGTAGAGTAGTGCATTGAGCGTTGTTTTTTTTAAATTTAAAATCCTGCGTAGGCAATGCTTTTCAAAAATGAAAATGGAAATTGTCTTAAAGGGATCAAATTCCTTCTGCTACATAGTATAAAATGAAAAAAATCCATCAAAGATTGCGGAAGCTCCTTGGTATGGTCGCAGTAGACGTGCAGACCTGGGGACTCAAGCACAGGGATCTCACCAGTAGAGTCCCTGGGAGATACAACAAACTTTGATGATGTTTAACCAGGCAGCATCTTCTTAACACTTATGAGTGGACTGACCCATTAAGATGACATCATGCACACAGCGGTGTCTTTTGCATTCTCTTAGGCCTTTTTCACACCAATTTGTTTGTGATGTTATTTTGTATTCATTATTCAATGCTGCCATAACCACATTATTTTCAGAATACATTACTCTTGAATGGGCTCATTCACACCTAGCTATTCGAACTGTAGTGTTAAAATTTAGCATTGCCGTCGTTTCCGCCTGTTTGGGCTCAGCCGGGCTCGCTGATTTAAAACTTGCAGAGCGAAAGAAGTATTTTTCTCACAACAAATATCTCCCGGCCCAGGAATAAAGGAGCAAGGCTGGAAACAAACAAATACAACGTGATCAATAAATTAGATGTAAACCCAATCACTCAATGGCATCTAAGGGGGGCTCCAACAGTAGGCTCTTCCTTTACATCCATCTTAAAGCCTAAGTACAGAATGTAACTTTAACATGTCATTTCAAAAGTTGCTTTCAATATTTTCAAATTTGCACCTAACAACTTAAAGGGTCAAAAACTAAAAATTATTCTGTATTTCTATATTAAATTTCCATAAGTTTTATCTCGCTCCTAATTAAAGTGACATTAAAGGCAAACAATGTTTTCCCTCCCCCCGTGTTAATGTCAGCACTTACCTTAAATGATGTCTCTTTTTCCGATCTTCCTCTTCTTTCCTGATGTTTTCAGCCTTCTCTACAGCGGTGCGGCGGCTCTCCGATCCAGCGCTGACTGCTCTGTCCCTCCGATCCAGCGGTGTCTGCATGCGGGTGCACGCGTCCATCGACTTACCTTGCGTCCCCACGTCGCGTCCCGGCCACAAATAAGAACTGCGCATGCGCCCGCCCCAAGATCCTTTGCGGCCGCTCGATACTAGCTGCAGAGATCGGGAAATGTCTCAGTGCCTGTGATTGGCGCTGCGCGCTGTCAGCTACCTGGCGGGCTCGGCACGTGGAGCTGCGAACACGCCCGAGCCCATCCTTACTCCTAATAACCATATCCATTGGGGATGCACTGATACTCTTTGAGTACCAGCGCCGATACTTGGCATTTTCCTGAGAACTCCCAGGGTTGCAGAGGTTGCAGCTGGGACCGGGCTCTGGCGCTCCACCACTGTCCTGAAATCATCAGTCTGTATTGTTTTAGAAAATCTGTCACATGACACTAAACAAAAATGTATCAGTACTCGTACTCGCAAACTGGTATCGGTGCATCACTTTATATATGTTTATAAAAACAAAATCATACATTAAAACAGAGATGTACAAGTCCCGGGAGCTCCGTGTGCTCCTTACAAATGACAGCCGCCTCCTAATTTTTGAATTTTTCTCTAGTCTGGCGCCATTTCACTTCCCGATGCCACCACCCTCACAGAGCCGGCCTTCTGAAAACTACAACTCAACGTCTGAACAATGTAACATGCTCATTGCCTGCTGGAAGCAATGCATGATGGGATATGTAGTTTGGAGGAATGTAGATTGCATCATATCAAGCAGCAGGGAAAGAGATGCAAAGCACACTGGGAGTCCGGGAAGTTGTTGGAAGTGATGGGCAGACGGAAGGCAGCGCTCATTACATGAAAGGGATTTTTTGCAAGTAAGCTTTGATTGTATTATCAGAAACATCTCTAGTATGTATTCCTATTACAATGCTGATGTCATAACAGGAGAGGAGATGCCGAGACTGAGAACTCCTTTAATGTTCACATTGAGATATCTGCCATTATAGCAATGGTACTGCTCTATGCATTCTGTATTCTCACTATAAGGCCTGATTCACACCTAGGCGGCACTGTTTTTGCGCGTTTCTATGCAAATTAGCAGCAGGTTACTTGCGCGTCTATGCGCGTTGTGCACATTTTTAATGCACGAACATGAAAATGCGTGTTTTGACTGGCAGCTCATGAACCATTGCGGGCAATGGAAGAATGTGCGTTAAAACGCGCAAAAACGCTCATGAAAATGTGCAACATGCTTTGCTGCACGTCTTTGGGCATTTCCAATGCAGTCTGTGGGGCAAAAAAAAAAGCAAAAGCTTTTAACTGCCCAAAGAAGCTTATGTATCTTTTTGAGCATTTGGTGTTTTCCTGCTCAGGAGTGAACCAGGGCCATTGAAGATTATCGGATTTCTTGTGTTGGGCATTGTGTTGGGCATTTAAAAGGGCCTTTCAAACTGCTAAAAAACTGCTAGGTGTGAACCAGGCCTAAGTGTTTTTGATTGTGTTTTGGCAAAGGTGTGTCTGCCATACAGAAGAACGTATGGCAAGGGTCGCCATTCCCCATATATTGGGGCGAGGTTGTGTTATACCATCAGTATATAATTTAATTTCTTAGTTTTGAACGGAGTGGAGATGTATTAGAACCCCTGTATATAATTTAAGTTCTTAGTTTTGAACGGAGTGGAGATGTATTAGAACCCCTGTATATAATTTAAGTTCTTAGTTTTGAACGGAGTGGAGATGTATTAGAACCCCTGTCAGATTTATATTGCTGTCCCCATTAGGGAGCATCACCTTCCCTATTTGTCCGTTTGATGATTATCAGTGAAAGAAACCCCCAAATTTTGGGTTGTCACCGGAACTGGATTTGATGGAAAATCTTCCAATGGGTGACCACCAGGGATTTATCTCACTTTGAAAGGATTTCCTCTCACATCCTGTTGAGGGTATCAGGCAGGAAGTAAAGGGAAATCTCCCCAGTGGGACATAGATGGCAAAAACCGTCTGCCCAGATAGCAAGGATAACTTGCCACAAACTTGTGTCAGGGTTAAAGGAGAACTATGGGGTTAAGTCTTTTCTTAGTATAGTTCTCCTTAGGGTAACGGGAGGACACAAACTAGCATCCTCCCGTTACCCTAGGCTCAGTATACAGCGAGCTGTAGCTCCCTATATACTGAGACGCCGCAGCCGGAGCGTATCCCGACAATTGTGCCGGGATCCGCCCAGCTGCGTGACTGACAGCTGGCTCTGCCTATCTAGAGGCAGAGCCAGCTGTACCCGCCCCCTCCCCCGCCTGTTCCGCCAGTCAGCGCTGGAGGATCGGAGCGGGGAGGGGGGAATCCAGCCCCTCCCCTGTCACGGCAGAGAGCCGTGACAGGATCGAGAGGTGAGCGAACGCCGGTATGTGTTCCCTCACCTCCCGAACTACTGAGCCGACCTGTGACAGTCTCATTGTCACAGGTCGGCTAGAACTATGAGGTGAGTGGAAATCACTCATCTCATAGTTCTCCATTAAATGCCTCTTATAAAGTATTTCTGCACTTGTCTCTTTTTTCTATTTAGGAAACGTATAAAATGTCCATTTGTTTTTTGGCCGAAGGCGTCCCCCTCAAGTGTAGGAGGACCCCCCTCGCTGATAACGGCAGTAACAAACAGCGGACACTTTTCTTTTCTTTGTATTAAATGGATGATAAACCTCAGATAGGAATAATTATGACATGCGGCGTCTACGCTCTGTCATTAGTTTATTAAGAGGAGAGGTTATTTTACTATCTGTGACTGCTTCATTATCTGTGTGTTCAGCTGAGTGAACACAACACGGTTTTAATGGCAAGAAAAACATTTCGTGGTCGCCTCTGCCCTGAGTGCGCCTGACAACCAACAAGATTCTCAGTTTAAATATGCAATCATCTGCTCTGGAGAATGAAAAAGACAAAAGACAGCAGTTACAGCCTCTAGAAGGTTTTGTTTGCCAAAGGAAAAAAAAATGCTCTTTTCAGACTTTTTCCCACAATTCAGTTGGTCCAATTCTCAGCTGAAAGTCAGGCTTGCTGTGTCCACCCAACACCCAACTCCAGTTTGAGCGGGGAATTAAAAGCGCTATGCTCCTGTAGTAATATTCTTCTTCTCCTTGGCACTGTCCTCCACCAACTCACCTCTCTGTCTAACACTGCTGGTCCTCTGTTGGGTTGAATGACGCCCACCCTTTTACTGTAAGCCTTTGGTGTCAAGTTAAAGCCCCTTGGGAGGGTGTGTTATCATGCTGGCCTGGGCCCACATGAGAATGAAGAAGACAACCATGCTCATGCCACACTATCTGTATCATTTAGGACAATCCAATGCCATGGAAGAGGGGAGACCCCCCCCCCCCCCCCCCCCACGTGTCACAAGACCTGATTGAAGACAGCTGTGTATACTAAATCATTTTAACCAAAGATTTGCAAGGAGGTTAGATGTAGGAGGAGTGGCCAACCTGAGCTTTGAAGAGAGTAAACAGGGACGTTCCTAGCCTTTTTGCTGCATGATGCGGCAGAGAAGGTGGCATCCTGCCGAGCTCCTGGCAACCAGGAGCTCAGCAGGACGTCGGCAAGAGTGTCCCAGGTTGCTAGGGGCTGGGTGGAGAAATGTGCATAACCCTTACCTGGCTGGAAAGGGGGCTGCAGGCACACTGTAAACACTGTGCAGCAGCCTGCGCCTCCTCCACATGACCCAAAGAGATGCTGCCTTATTAGAGATGTAGCATTGGAATTTGTATTCCCAGCACCAGTGGATACAATCTTGAACACAGATTGATTCTTCAACTTTTGAACACATGGACAAATATTTGCACATGTACAGCGCAGTACCCCCCATTGTATGGTTCAAAGATGATGTTTCCAAAATTATCATTTTTTGAATACTGTATCCTTTATTGATAGCTGTGCGCACTTGATGAAGTTTTATCCCTTTATGGTATGCACATCTGAAAATGCCAGTGCTTCCAGTGCTTAGATACACCCAAAAAACACAAAACCTTTTTTATTTTCGGCAGCTGGTGTAAGTTCAGACATTGGTGAACACATTTGATAGGAAAGCACCTTCATTAATATATTCGCTGTAGCCTGAGCATGCACATTGTTGATAAGTAATAAAATAAGCGGGCGCAGGATTTTCTTCTCCGTGTGGCATCAGTGCACAATCATAAGCACATATGAGTCAGGGGTAGGCAACCTTGGCACTCCAGTTGTTGTTGAACTACAAGTCCCATGTGGCACTGCAATACTCTGACAGCCAAAGGCATGACTCCCAGAGGCAGAGGCATGATGAAATGCAGAGGCAGTTTGGGTACAGAGGTTGCCATTCCCTGATATAGGTTAATAAAGCAGGCAGAATATGTCTCCCATCCTCCCTATCCCCATCCTCAACCTCCTTCCTTATAAGACAAGCAAACTTGTGATCTCTCTAAACAATTCCAACTGACATACACAGTTCAAAGTCAAAGCCATGAGCTCCTTCAACTTTTCATCTTCCAGAATGGCCCAGCTGCCCTTTAGCCCCATACGTTCAACACGCAATGCAAATACAGCTGTGAAGTTGAAATTGTGGCATCTATAGCTTCAGACAGAGATAAATATAATTACATAACACATTTTTTTAAACAATGGTAGAGCTAATGTTATGTAATCCATATTATTTTCCCCTCATTACATGAACACTAGCTGACGTTTCAAAGCAGACTGTCTGTGGATTGGGCCAAAGACACAGAGTGAGTGATTCCGTAAACTGTATCTATAGCCCCCCCCCCAAAAAAAAAAAAGAAACAATAAAATTAGTAGTTCTGGAAATATATTTGCACATTTTGTTATGCAAACATCTAGAAAACTGCAGGCAGCCATGGGATGCAAAGTTTTGGGAAATATTGTTCCCTGCTAATGGGGATGGCTGACCATGTGGATGGAACCTGAATTAATCTTGTTTCCTGTTAAATAGAAGGGTTGGCCATGTGGACGGATCCTGATGTAATATTGTTTCCTGATAATGGGGTTGGCTGACCTAGTGGATTGAACCTAATGGAATCTTGTTACAGAAAAGAGTTGGCTTTGTGGACTGAAAACATGAAGCGCACAGCTCAGCCCTATCATGCGTCCTTGCAATCCACACTTGGTGCACAGATGACTCTCTTCTGGAGTGATAGGCTCAAAAACTATGGCTATGTGCACTGAGCCTGATAGAATATTGTTTCCAAATAAAGGGGCTGGTTGGACATGTGGACTGAGCCTGATGGAATATTGTTTCCAACTAAAGGGGCTGGTTGGACATGTGGACTGAGCCTGATGGAATATTGTTTTCTGCTAAAGGGGCTGGTTGGACATATGGACTGAGCCTGATGGAATATTGTTTCCTGCTAAAGGGGCTGGATGGACATGTGGACTGAGCCTGATAGAATATTGTTTCCTACTAAAGGGGCTGGTTGGCCATATGGACTGAGCCTGATGGAATATTGTTTCCTGCTAAAGGGGCTGGTTGGCCATGTGGACTGAGCTTGACAGAATATTGCTTCCTGATAAGGAGAAGGGTTTGTCATTGGGATGGATCCTGATGGGATATTGTTTCCCATTAAGGAGAAGGGTTGGTCATATGGACACAGCATGATGGAATATTGTTTCCTGCTAAGGAGAAAGGATTGCCATGTGCACCAAACCTAATGGAAATGTGTTTCCTATTAAGGAGATGAGTTTGCCATTTAGATGGCTCCTGATGAAATATTGTTTCCTGGTATAGAGTTGGCCATGTGGAAGGAGCCTGATGGCTTCCAAAACGGATCTAGAAGATAGTGAACAACACAGACTGCATATGACCAGAAAATTCAGAGGACACAATTTACTAGACTGATCGTCAAAGTCTAAGATATTGCCGCACAATCTGTTGCGTTTTTTTGGCGTGGCCACCTATAGGGCTATGCCATCTTTTTAAAGTTTGGGTCCTTTTTAAGAAGTAACTGGAGAGATGTATTGGTGAAGCCAAACATGCCTTTGATGTCATTGCAAAGAAAAAACAGAAGCAACAGGAAGATTGAGGAATTAGCAATGGAAACTGGATACGAAGCAGCAAAACCAAGGATGGCTGACTTGGTTGCAAACAACTCTGCAATCTGAGCTCTCACTGTAAAGTGGAATGGCTCCAGAAAGCCTGACACATAAAAACACACTTAGTACTAGTTTGTAAAAGTCAACTTTGCTTGTCCCTGCTGTCATGATGGATGTATTACCTCCCCCGTCCTGTACGGCCTAAATGGCTTCACCCTGGGGGTATGAATTTGATACACATTTCAGCAAAGCCATTAATGTCTGTTTCCTTCTAATTGAATCAATACTCGGGCTTCTGCAAGAAGTCATCATTAGCGAGCCTTTTCCTCTGCTTCCTGCGGACCTGAGCTGCACACAATTTTGGAGTTAATTTCCAAGTATTACTGGGCTGTCATCCTGGGACTCCAAGTGTCGATATGGTCCTGCTAGGTACGTGCAGACGGTTTTCTTCCATCAAATGCTAGTCTGAGGAGCTGTAGGCTCTGGGAGCCTCTAAAACATGTTTAGAAAGCACAGAATGTCTTCCTTCGAGCCCTCTAAGTGCTCTTTGGCTCCAGTCAGGAGACTTTAACAGGGGTGCTCGCTGCAGCTTTGACAAGCATTAATCAGGCTTCAGAAGATGTTCACAATCATTTGGCAAGCTTTAGGGGACTGTTGGGTGAAGTTCTGCAGTTACATGCTACTCGGCACATTTAGTTATTCAGATACATGCTACTGCTAGGTCAGTGGCTCCCAAACCCCTGTCATGCCTCCTTGTGGTAGCAATTAAACTTTAATTTGCTCCGACCCATATAATTTTTTTGGATTAGTCATCTGTTAATCAGGATCATCAGGGTCTACCCTCATCTCTTCCCTGTGACACCATCTAGAACCTCTCTTCACACCTGTGACACTAACTAGACACTCTCCTCAACCCCCATGACACCATCTAGAACCTATTTTTACCCCTGTGACACCCAGGGCTGGATTCCGGACAAGGCCACCGAGGTCCGGCCTCGGGGTGGCACGGAGCAGAGGGGCGGCACAGGTTTGAAGTCACCCGACGCCCGGAACATGGAGTTCCGGGCGCCGGGTGGTAATTTGTTTTCTACATTTAGCCCTGCTTTGTACAAGCAAGGGCTAAATGTAGAACGGGGGAAACCACTTGTTTCTTTACAAGTGATCTTGGAGATGTCGCCAAGATCACTTGTAATTAGATAGCAGCCGGTCCGTCTTCACCCCGCCGCTCCCCCGCACCTACCTCTCTGCATGCTGCTCCGGCTCCGTCCTCCTGGTGACACCTCTATGCACCCCTGTGACACAATCTGATACCTCTCCTTGCAAGGTAACACTGTCTGATGTCTCTTTTCACCCCTGCAACATCATCCAATACCCCTTCCCCTTATATTCCAGGACAATATCTAATGCCACAATCTCCCACTTAAACACCTCTACTTCTCTAATGATGTTTCAGGGAGGACGGGATTCAGGGATGACGGAACAGCTGCTCCTCCCAGCAAGCCACTTTAACTGGATCTCCCATGCGTGTAAGGTCACACACTAAGCAAGGTTAGAGAGGTACTTAAAAGGCTTCCAAACTCTACAGAGAGGGGTTGTGCACCCTCTAGTGGTGAGGAGTGTGAGTGCAACTATCTGAATGCCACGGGCCCACCTGCAGTGCACAGTGTTCCCCCCTCCCATTTTCTGAAACCTTCTCAACACCTCTTAAGCCTACCAAACACGCTGGTCAAAAAAGCATTTTGTAAGTCATAATGAAAAAAACACAACACTATGTTTTTAGCCTTCACAGTTATCAAGATGAAATAAAAAGTCTAACATTAATCATGAAGGGTCTCTTTCAAACTCCTGAAACATGTTGGTGCTAACCTTTAAATAAAAATTAATTCTGAACTGTGCACACCGTGTTTGGCGCTTTCCTCCGCCGACTTTTATAGGACTTTGAGATACGAGCCATTCCATGGTCTTTGTTCTCTGGAGAGCTGCCCAAAGGGAATTTTGCTACATCAGACAAAATACAATGACCATTACCCAGAAGAAGTTATCCAGCACCCCACATTTCCCTAGACCGAATAAAATACATTTTCATCCGCTTCCTACATTTCCGAAGTTTGAGCCAAAAGATGGAATAATGAAACCCCAAAAGGCAACTGCGGAAATGTTTTACCAACGTAGGAAAATTCATCTTTCTTGACTATCCGGGAACAACAATTTACTCTCTTTTCACGATGTCCTGGGTCCCATTTCACACTTTACGAAGGACATGCTCCGCTTCCGTGTCTCCTCAGCTCGCTCTCTCATTCCCGAGGCACTGGAACTCGATTAGAGTCCCTACCATGAAGGAGTGGACCGGGGAACTCTGCCGCATTATGCATTCGGAGATGTGACAGCACACCTACATGATAGACATGCTGCGTTCAACGAAAAATGGACACCCTGGCTCGTGTATATGGACTCAGATCATTTTAAATCACTCTGATCCCCCTACCAAGTACATACCTGTTCATTATGCCTTTGTCAAGGCACAGACACGAGAATCCACTTAGGATGTAGCTTGATCATTTACACCATCATGTGATCCTCCTCATTTTCTGCTCCTCAACCTCCTTATTATTTACTTATCCTCTTTGTCCCCACTACTCCCCCCCTCCATCCCCGGGTGACAATAAGATCCACCTGCTTTCTCACATAGGTTCTTATCTGCACCCGGGTCAAAATGGGAATGTTGATTCTCAGCTTGACCCATTTGATTACTCATTGCTTTTACAATGTAACCTCACACATCTACGATCTTACTCACCTGCTTGTCGATAACTGTGTTTTGTTAAAAATTGCTCCTCAATAAAAACTTATTATGTAAAAAACAAATATATATATATTACTCTCTAATGAAAATGTTTAAAAGTCTATTTAAATATTGTCATTTACGTTGCCATGACTACTGCAGTAGGGCTTTTTGTAAGATAGGAAGTGAGGATCCACCCAACAGGAACATGAACAGCAGTTAAAACCTGAAACAGGTTCAAATTAAATTGTTTACCTGGCATCTTTCTCTCATAAAGGAGGGCGCCATCTTTGTTCAGGCACCATCCAGAGCCACCATCTACTTCCTGGACTGAGACACTGTTTTAGAGATGACACTGTCAAGTAAATCTTGGTGTCTGTGAAGTTCTTGGCTGTGTTCACAAATGTCTGACGCCGATCAGCCAGCCTGCTGCACCTTGTGACTTGCTACAAAGTTACATTTTTGCAGTTGGCTTACTAGGGAAAGGGGAGACTGAGGAAATGCTACCTCCTGCCTGTAGCAGACTGATCACTGGGGGAGGGCAGACTGAGGAAATGCTTCCTCCTGCCTGAAGCTGACTGATCACTGGGGGAGGGCAGACTGAGGAAATGCTTCCTCCTGCCTGCAGCCGACTGATCACTAGGGGAGGGCAGACTGAGGAAATGCTCCCTCTTGCCTGCAACAGTCTGCTGACATCATCTCAGCCTAGGAAGTCACTGAGTGGAGCTCAAGGATTTATTTTAATTATAAAAAGTAGCGCTTTTTCTGAAGAAATGATAATGTTGTTGTATATTGTGACCTGTCAGGAAGTTATTCATGCAGACTTGAAAAGATACTGACAGGTCCACTTTAATACACTTCCGCCCTTCCGTTCCATTGAACATTTTTATGGCACCTGTGTAAAAATGTCATTGGATAAACACAGAATGCTTATCTAATTATTCTAATGATCGCATCATAAAAAGAAGCCACGGGAGACAAACTGAAACAGATATACACTGCGGATCAGGAGTCAGTTAGAGGCGGTCGGCAATCTGAGCTGCCATGTTATCCATGCTGCTGCAAAGTGCTCAATACATTTCAATCTCCTACATCCACTATTCAGCAGCCTTGTTAGGACGCCGGCTGCATACTGCGATGGATGGATTATATCAATAGCCCTAAGTGCACAGTCCCCCGAGATCACATCCGATACCATGAAATATGTCACTAATAAAATCTCTAGGATGCTCCAGATTTTCTCAAAAGAGGAACAATTTATATCATCCCTCTGATATGGAAGAACACTGTCAGCCTCATGGGTATTAACATGAGCAGAGAGTTACCCAATATGGACATTTTTTGGCCTGATCACATGCCAATTCCATATCTACAGAGTCTATTACTGGTCGGAGACCTCCGGAACAATCTCTTTAAAATATCTGGTACTTCTTCTCACTCAATAAGATGGATTTGTCTGGTAGGGGCTTTTTCTCCCATTGCCTCTCAATGACATAAATGTGTACATCACATCAAGCCCAAATTTACTGACCCACTAACTAAGAGGAATGCCAGAGGGCATTTAGCTGTGATAGATGAGGTAACCAATGCAAAAATTCCCCAACACCTAATCCAGCTAGTCAGTACAGAAGACGTGTATACTGATCCAACGTTTGAATTAAACATACAAAAATATATATAAAGCCGAACTTATATGACAAAGTACTTCTAAACCATCGGAAGCTCCAACATGGGACATAAAGTATTGATTACACTGAGAGCTGACAGGCCTTCAAGGAGCAAACCCCAAATTTTCTCTTTCAAAGCCACAGTAGTTTGTGTCTCTGCTGATCTCACATTGATGAGATTTCCTTCAGTAGTTTGTGTCTCTGCTCCTCCCACGATGGAGAGATTTCCCCTGGTAGTTTGTGTCTCTGCCTCTTCCACAATGGCAAAAATATCCTACAGTAGTTTGTATCTCTGCCTCTCTCACAAAGGTGAGATTTCCTCCAGTAGTTTGTGTATCTGCCCCTCCCACAATGGTGAGATTTCCTCCAGTAGTTTGTGTCTCTGCCCCTCTCACAAAGGTAAGATTTCCTCCAGTAGTTTGTGTCTCTGCCCCTCCCACAATGGTGAGATTTCCTCCAGTAGTTTGTGTCTCTGCCCCTCCCACAATGGTGAGATTTCCTCTGGTAGTTTGTGTCTCTGCTCCTCCCGCAATGCTGACATTTCCTCCAGTAGTTTGTGTCTCTGCCCCTCCCACAATGGTGAGATTTTCCCCAGTAGTTTGTGTCTCTGCCCCTCCCACAATG